>NC_056739.1:1061577879-1061827879 GCF_019279795.1 Protopterus annectens
ACTTGGAAAAGTCAAGTGTCTTTCTAAGTGCTGTTAGTATCGGGTCCTGTGCTACAGCAGTGCTGAACCAGTTTATCTTTTTCTGGATTTTGGAGTGTAATCACAGTGCTCCGTGCACTACAATACATTGTAATTAAAAAAAGCAAGTAATGCAATAAATGCCAACATGCAGCAAAAATGTGCAATTATAATAAGTGCAAGATACAACAAAGTTGATGGTAAGCAGTCTGGCATAACTGAAGATGTTATCCATTTTTTCTAGAACCATATGGTGCTATGAAGCTTAGTGCAGTCATAGGTGGATACTGCCAAAATTTAATGGCACACATGGCAAGAGAATACAAAAGATGGGGTAGGAATATCTTATATATAGACTGATAGCTGTGGACAAGAAATATGTGGTTCCTGCAACTGTCATACACCACCTAAGGATATACAATGAATGGAAAGGTTTTGTCCCTTCCCCTTATATTTATGGCACTTGCTCAGTGGTGTGCCTGCTTTCACTCATTTGTCCCATTTATTTACTGGGGGGTTAGAGACAGTTATCCATGGGAACAGTGTGAGCACCATGGTTGATTCATTCTTGCCTGTGGAGCCTCATAAGCTCATTCATCTCCCCTGAGAGGAGGTGAGGCGCAGGCCAGGCTCAGATCTTGCCCTGCCCCCAAGGAACAATTCCACACAACGGCTGCTTGAACTCCATATAGAGCTGCCTGCCTGGCAGCAGTACTGTGGCATGAAGTCAACTGCGGGAACGAGATATGTATTGACACTAGAAGGAATGGGCAGAGAAAAATGATGTATCAATTAAACAATACCTATGAAATGTAACTTTCCCTAAATCCTATAAACAGAGAATAACAATGTCAATTTATATAAAGGAAATGTTCGAGACTGTGAAGATTGAGGGAAGATGAGCGAAGGCTGCCAGCCTAGTCAAATAGAATTTGATACATAATTCTATCATTTGTATATAAAAATGTAAAATACAGGCTTGTGTTCTTAAATGAAAGAAAACACTGTAAACTGTGAACTTCAAAATTGTTGCAACATTGGCATCTGCTGTAAGGAAAACCTAAGCCAAGCATTTCAAATGTTCTTTGAAGTAAAAATATCTAAATAGTGGTGCAAAAGTGGCTGGCTGAACACATTCTTTCTATTATCTTAACTTAAGGAATAATTGCTAGAGTGTACATATGAAATGTCTTTTATTGTTGTAGTTTCCTGAGCAGGTGTTAGATTGCTAAATAAGGAACTCCAGACTAAGTGTCAAAATGATGTAATGTGTGTACTGGGAAAACCTAAGTGTCAAAATGATGTAATTTGGGAGGGCCTAACAAAGATATTTGTTAGTGAGTTTAAAAACTATTGTTCAGAGAGAGGTTGTGAGCATTTTGATCTTGATATCTAACTTATCAGCACTATGCCTGTTGCCTGATGTAAGTGGTGTCTTATAAATATGTTTTCTTGTAGTAATAGCTAGGAACTTAGAAGAAAGTTAGACAAGTGTTTTTCTGTTATATATGAACTTTCCTACTGTATTGTTTTAAGTTTCTGTGTGATCTCTGAACTCTTAGATATCACTGTGGTGTAGCAGTATTGTCTTGTGTTTTAATTATTTATTATTAAATATTTTAAAAACCTTTACCTGTGGCTGGTTTGTGTAGAGATAAGTAAGCTCTAGAGTACATTGCATTTTCATAGAGTTTATTGTAATAAACCACTCTAATATGCTTTAGACTGAATAGTCACATTACCAATTGGATAATAACATTGCACAGTAATAATTGGACACCCTTTTAAGGGCCTGTGGGTTGCTGATAAGTATTAGCTGGTGTTGGCAGAAATTACTACCATATAGTCTGGGTAAAGGGGCACAGCTGGATAATCTGTGTCAGCCTTACCCAGGAGTGTCTGTGAAGTTGTATAAATACTTATCTCAAAGTGTGTGTGGTGTGTCAGCTACCTGGGCAGGGACACAAAGCACTGGTGGGATAGAGAGGGTACTGGAGGTTAGCTTACCAGCTAGGATGAGATCTGGACCCTATAGCTGTGCCAGTGGGAAGTCTTATTGGGGACCTGGAGAGCAAGGGAGCAACCAGCCCCAGACTGACTGTGATCTCTGTGTGCACTTAAGGGAAATTGTACTTTACTGTGTGTATTTGTTATCCTTTACTCTTATATGAGATGACCTCCCTGGTGTTAGTGGTGAGGATTGAGGCTCCTTGATTGCTGGGCCAGGGCATGGTCATCACATAGACCATAAGCTGTATTATCCTATAAAACTTGCTCTCTAAAAATCTTTTCCACCCTGATTTTGGATGCTCTGAATAAACAGATGGGATGTGATGTGATAAGTGTTTGTGATTGTGTTTTGATCAAAGAGATCAGTCTTTGAAGCCTGTCATATATTTGATCAAATTACAGAGAAATATGTCATCTTAAAGATACATAGGAAAAAGCTTTGGTTGACTGTGGGTGAAGCTGGTATATTGGAAAATTTAACTGTGATTATTGAGGCATTATATACACCATCTTTGGGTAGGGTATAAAAAAAAATGCTCAAGTGAACACCTGACAGATAAACTTGCAGTAAAGTAAGGGGTAAGTCAAGGGTGCCTATTGTCTGTTTCTTTTTAGTATTATAGATAAAGCTAAAAGAGATATACCAAAATTAAGATACAAGCCTTGCCCAGGTCTAGGGTTTGTTGCTGATATCCTAATACTGGCAACCAGTCATAGTACACTAAATGGAGTTCTTTTTCATTAGATGTGATGTAATGATAAATGTTAAACACATTGATAGTATATGTTGATAGGAGCAAGAAAAGAACAGTTAAAATAAACGGGAAAACTGTTGAAAATGTTGATTACTTTTTGTACCCAGGGATGATGCTTTCTAAAAGGAAACATTGGAAAGCACACAAGAATCATATACAAGCCAAACCACCGAAGACACTGGCTGCATTATGGAGAATATACATGACTCTGGGGAAGGGGGGCATTACTATACCTCTCCTTAACTAAGGAACTTAAAACAAATGTATACTCATTAATCACCTATGGAGTGAAACTCTTGGCAAAAGAGGGCTTGGAACAGACTTTTCTCCAATATATACATTTCATCAAGAGTTCAAATACCCTTTCCCTCTGTTTGTCATAGTTAAGAACCCAGCTTAACCCAAGGAAGAGCCCTAGTAAAATGGTATCAGCAAAATCCCACTATCAGCTAAGCTAGCAAAAATATTACCGTTCTGTGGCTAAACATACTTGAAGATGTATCCAAGAATGCTATAGTTTAGTACTAGTTATATACAAGGTGTTAACAACAATAAAATCTTTGTGGATAAAAAATTATCTTTAACAAATTTCAGGCAAGTGCATTTTGTCTTGGGTATGTCGAAACATAAATTAATAACAACACTATGACAGGCGTATATGAACTACTCTCTAGAGAACTATACATAATGCATATGCACTGTACATCTGAGATACAGTTTCAAAATCAATTGCCCAGTACAGTAGGGAGAAGTAAAATTGTCAAGAAATACAGCTGCTGTATAAGTAGAAAGGAAGATAGTTTTCATGTCATTACTGATTGCCCAGCATAAGGAAAAATCTGTATACTTCTTTGGAGTTAATCAGGAAAGAGTGGTACTAGGTGATAATAAACAAATTGGTGTGCTTCTTTTTTTCTTTTGCCCCATTTTTGCTTGCCCACCAACTGACAATCAGCAGCTCTGATGCTCCATTTTTATTTTACTTTAATGTCCTCTGGTACTGTTCCCTGGCAATGGGACTACTCTAATGACAAGATGGGAAGGGGTACTGTAGCTGAATACCTTGCACCATTTTATACATTATCCTACATGGCAGGTAACTTTTTTCATATGTCCTAGTTGGAAAGATTACTGCTGTCATACACATCACCACATGTAATATCTGACCTCCTCTTTAATACCAAAATGGTAAGAGCAATTTGCATGAATAAATCAGTGTCTCATCACCAAAGACTTCTCATATTGCAGGCAGACACCCCTCCCTCCCAGACTGTATGAGTTGGCAAAGCTGCTATTTCCTATTCACCCCTATGAAGGCCCTTCCAACAATTCAGCCACTTGTTTAACTTGGATCATCTGGGTGGTAGCCATGGCTCTGTCTCTCTATGCCATTGAGCCATTTGTTTTGTTGCTTTTTTCTATGAAAGAATTATCTCTTAAACAGATTGCTGCCATCTTCAGTACTACGTTGAAAAATTGCTATGGACACTGAATAATTAATGTTACTAAGTGATTTTGTCACGACTAATTTTGATGTGACACCTGATTGTAAGTAAAAATGGGAAAAAGGGGGTTGATGATGATGACAATGACTTGTTAAAAATAGAGTACAGAATTACTGATGAATGCACTGAATATTTTAAGTTAATATTTATTTATTTATTTATTTTACATTTGTTAACCGGGGGGGGTGTCTGACTGAGCCAAAAAGGCCCTTTTTTAGCAGAGGCCCAGGGAGAAAAGCTCCTCACAGAACAATTACAGATACATTTAGATATTTAGATATGATCAGTATACACACAAATTACAAAAGTCAGTGGTATGCAGCATATCAACAGTTACAGTGGAGAGAACAAACAAAAAAATATTAATTTAAAAATAAAGGTAATTAATAGATTTGTGGTGTACAGCTGAAATTTGGAACATAGGTAGAATACATACATAGTACACAGGAACAGTACATACATTGTAGATTAGCCAGTGTAAATTGTGAGTAAGATTGAAAACTATTATCAAGTACTCTAGGTTTAGTATGTGTACCTTATCTGCTTTCACTAGCCTGAGGAGCAATCATGGCACTGCCAACTTTGCTCGAGATGTTGCCTAATGAAGTTTTTAAAGGAGGCTTTGGATGATGTGTTTTGAATACTAGTGGGGACAGAGTTCCATCTTTTAGCCACTGAACTACTATATAGTGCATCTCCAAAGCTATTGTAGCTGTTGGTGACTTCTAGTAGTAGTTTGCTTGATGCTGTCAGAGGCCTTTTGACTGAATGATGTTGTACTAGGTTTATGAGGGCAGGACACTTATTGTGGAGGTAATAGATAGAATGACAGAGGCAGAGCTGATTGTAGGTTAGGAGGTTGGGCAGTTCAAGCCAGTCGAGCTGTCTCAAAGCAGTACAGTGATAAGTTCTATATAAGCAATTTGCAGCAATATGGATGCATATTGAAATGACAGATGTCGAGTAATCTTATTTACAATAAACCTGAAATTTGGAACTTGAAGAAGTGTCCCAGATCCATAAAGTGGAAAAGTGAAAATGCTTTATTCATCTCTTACCTGATAAAAATGTAGTGGCTAACCTGCTACCACACTAGCTTCGAACACTGCCAATTTTTGTTATTGCCCCAAATTCTTGGGGAGTCCATGGCACCTCACACTCAAAGGTTTTACATGCAGCACATGCTCTTTACTTACATGACATCACTGGGGCATCACAGAGTGGAAAGTCTTTGAAAGTCCACTCATGGACAGCTGCTGAACCTAAACAGCAAAGCCAATGTTCATTCCAAAATAAACTGCACCCTAGCTTTACTTTTTGCTCCACTTGTGCAGTGGAATCCATCTTCTTGGTGCCCTTCCCACACTCTGAGTAGGTCCTGAATTAATCCTGCTCCATCCTTGTCAGATAAGAGATTTATTTTACTGTTTTTCACTTCTGTTAACTGTTGTAGAGTGCTACTGCTTTATTTTTGCTTTATTTGTTGATTGTTTAAAGGTCTCTAACACTTGAAATCACCTACTTCAGGTAGTTTGTTTAAGTTGT
The DNA here is from genome assembly GCF_019279795.1 of Protopterus annectens. Taxonomy (NCBI): domain Eukaryota; kingdom Metazoa; phylum Chordata; order Ceratodontiformes; family Protopteridae; genus Protopterus; species Protopterus annectens. The sequence continues at coordinate 1,061,583,713 of NC_056739.1, forward strand.
TTTGTGGTAACATTACACTCTCAAGCAATCTTTTTGGTGTTATTAAATTATGAGGACTGGAATGTTCCATCTAGTGGCAGTAGGTAGTTACCTGGTCTATATGAGCTGGAAATCATGTAAGAAAATTTTAGGACCTTCAAGTGTGGGGGTTGTCAGTGGTGCACATTTATTAATAAGGGGTCTTTTTTATTGTTGTTCCATGTTAATTTTACAATGTATGGTAAAGTCCATTATAATTGTAATTCATTAGGAGTTGTTTACATAGCTGTCTTTGTTGGGTGTTTCTCATTTTATGTGGGTATGACAACCTGTAAGCAATCCACTAGAATAGTGGCACATACATATTCCATTAAAAATAATGATGTTACTAATGCCTTATGCAGACCCAGCAAAATCTGTGTTGAAAACAAAAAGCAGATTTTGTTTTTGATTTTCATAGTGAATTATGAACCTATGGATTACCAAGGTGAAAATTACAAGAATAGATTGGAAATAAGGGAAACAAAATGGTGAGTATATTTAAAAAATGATAACCATCAAGGCTTAAATTATGTTATTAATATAAAATGTTATTAAATAAAAAAGATTACTTAAGAATAAGAATAAATACATATAAATGATGGTAAAGTGAATTTTGTTAAGAATTGACATTAATTTGTATGTCATTTTACTGTTTTAAATGACGTTTTTATAACGTTTGCATTTTAAGTCATGTGATTGGTCAGCTGATTAATTTATAACATATAAAAATGGCTCTTAAGTTGGAGTGGTATTCTTATAAACTCTGGTTATTTAGTGGACGAAAGATCTTAGTGAATAAAGAGAGTAGTTTGTTGTCTTAAAGTGGTGGTTTTTGTTTTGATTCTAAGGTAGTAAGAAAATCATTCTATTGTCACTCAACGTATAAATAAAGGCATGGCCTCTAGGTCCAGGGAAGTCATTGTGCCACTGTACTCATCCCTCATCAGACCCATGATTGAGTATAATGCCCCCCTCAGTATGTACCTGACCAGGCACATGCAACAAATGGAATGTCTACAGAGGTTCCTAACGAAAAGGATACAGAGTGTAAACACAATGTCCTATGCAGGTTGCTTCAAAGTCTTATCTCTGTACTCTTGTTTCCTATAAACCGCTGAGAGGAGATATATGACTGGTATACAAGGTATCCTTAGATCCTGTTTTAATGGATCCTTTGTATATATGCAAAATGAGCAGCACCAGAACTACCAGATCTAAGGATTTAAACTTTGCTTGTGACTTAAATAGGACATGTTGGAGGAACAGGTATGTATTTCAGAGAATCCATATTCTTTGGTATAGGCATCCCATCCATGTGAAGCAGAGCCTTTCTCTAACCCTATTCAAGTACAACTTGGACCAGTGGATGGGAAATCTAAGGCACGATAACTCATAGGATGTATTTGGGTTGTATAGCTAGGCTGGTTGTATGGCTAGTCTTATAAAAGCCCCAATGGTCATTAGGCTAGTATGCACCTATAACATATGAATCTATAAAGGCTGTATAAAGGAAAGAGCACATAGATCAGCCCTTTCACATGTGTGCTTATAAATTCAAACTTCTTGTAGTACAAGCAAATACAAGAAAAAAAAATAAACTACTCTTGTGTGGTGAGGCTTCTTACCCAGCTTCCTCAGTAGGCCTTGTCCTCCTTACTTCCAAATGAAGAAGCAGAACAGGTACATACAAATAACCCATACATCAGCTATCTTAAGGCAAAGTGCACGAGTAACAGGATTCCTGACTCTCACATATAGGCTGCAGTTTATTGTCCAGGCATGGAAGATATGTCAGACATAGACTGTTTCAAAATAATACAAATACATCTTTTTGTTGGCGGTAAGCATCCCACATACCCATGCTCCCCTTAGACTTATTACAAACTCAGTGGTCACTGTATCTAAGGGCATAGGCAATGATCCAAGCATAATGACTTTTGCTGAGGAATAAATTTTATTAATAAATATTTATTCATTATTGCATTATGCATAACTGGTCTTTGCTAAACTGTAGAACTGTCTGAATTATCTTTAGAAAGTTATGCCATGTTCAAAATAAATTAAATAGATAGATAGATAGATAGATAGATAGATAGATAGATAGATAGATAGATAGATAGATATAAAAGGGCATAAAGGTACAAGTGGGGTAGTAATACTGATAAATCAATAGTTCTTCATACGTTTGACTGACCCCATCCATACAGTATAAAAAGGCAAGCAATACACCTTTATTATAAGGCTAAAAAGGCAAAAATGAAGTACACTTACCTAAAGCCCTAACTAGCTTGGATCTTTTTTTCCTTGCACTAAGAGTAACATACTGACTCTTAAGCATTAAGTGGCATGATTCATTTTTTTCACAAGCAATGACTCAGTTTCCATTTCTGTATGTAATTTCCACTAGATTATTAGTCTTATCTTCTCACAGTCAAACAAATGGGAAAACCCTATTCTGGATTGTCTACAAGATAGAAGTACCTGTTTTCATGTACATCCCCAAAAATACTACCTGGTTAAATAAATCACTCAGTCATATAGTTTGCAATTGCAAATGGAGGAATAAGATCAAAATTACAGGATAAGGCGTCTTGGCATGACCCCTGTGTGCTGAACTTCATCTTTTCCCTTTTCAGCCTTACTGTAATGAAGGTGCTTGTCTTTTATGTGTAAGACAAGCAGAGAGTATGCCAGACTTATGGTAAGGCTTCTCTGGAATAATTGTCTGTTACATATAAAACAGAGTGATACCCGCACTTCCTTTAAGCAAACCTTGATAATTGGATTGGTGCTCATAAATTCACCCCTGGCTTGACTTCTTTTGACCACTTGTAGGGCAGAAGGTGCCCTATGAGATTAATAGCAATGGGATTATGGTCTATAGACTGACTCTGTTTTGCAAACTCTATGAATATATGAATAAACTGACCATTTGCCAGACCTTATAGGGAAAAAGTTCAACCAAAAATGCCTCACCTCCTCTCATGCCTTCATCACACCAGAAATCGAATGTGCTTGAACTTGATGGCCTTTGGGCATGAGTTCTTAAGGATAAAGTGATCTCTAGTTTGTTCTCCCCAGCTGTATGTGGTGTACCTTTGATCTTTCTTTTCTAGAACTACTTAAGAAGCATACAACATTATTAAGAATTATGTTAAGTGGCAGGAAAACCAAAATGGAAAGTTTAGACATATGAAGGTCTAGGTTTGAAATAGCCCTATCTTAGAAAAAAGCCAGAAAAACAGCAGGTGATTTAATTTCAAACTTTACTTTAGATGATTTAGAAATAAATGTGCCATGGCCACAATGGAAGTAAGGCACATGTTTTAGGAATCAAGTCTACAGCTCTTGCAGCATTCCCAAATTTGATTTGTAATAAATCAACTGACCAAAGGCAGGAATAGACTCAGCACAGCCTGGAGGTGATAGCACCGATGTGTCAAAACAGAAGCCTGAGGCCACTGGCTTCTATTTTCAGATATGCTACACAAAAGATCTAAAGCAAGTTTTGCTTCATTTTCAGAACTATAGAAAGAGGGCCTATCATGCACATCACAATCTTATAACACTGTTAAACCTATTATGACAATTTCTAAACAGATCATTGGCAAAAGAAAAAGTTTACTTTGAGTACCAGCAATAGTAGTCCTCATTAATCTAGGAAACCATGCCAACATAATGGAGACTTGCTGTTCTACAGCAGCCATTGTTTAGTTGGTTGGCCAAACTGGTGAAGATTACTTTGTACAGGTAACTGTTTTTGCTCATGTCCACAAACACAATGACTTTAGACTTGGACATAGATCTAACAGTATCTTGATAACAAGCACAGAAAAAATTCTCATCAGAACAAAACCCAGTGTCTATTTGTTGGATCTTTTCTAGACATTTGCTATCAGCTGCTGCTGGAAAAGGTAACTAACACAGACATCTCAACAAACTTAATAATTTGTTTTTTAGCTTACTTTATTGGCAGGTCACAGTGTTCTGTGGAATACAGTCCTGTCTGTCCCTAAAATTATTGCAGGCAGAGAGTACTATAAGTGTCAGTATTATGTCTGCCATTTTTTTTTATCTTTGTGGACTGAATCCGGAAATAAAAGGTTAACTAAGATATTATAAATTAGGGATATCTAAGCTGTCATAGTGAAATTTGTTGAGTTCCACTTTGTTAAATCTGTTTCATCAAGTTTGGTAGGTCAGGTTAAGGATATTGTCAAAATGGTGACATAAATGTAAGGCAATGCATGTGATGTGTGTTTTCTGTTGCCGAGTTAGCAGTGGAATTGTGGCTCACAGTTAAGTGGGTGCAATATCTCTAAATTATACTTGCACTAATGCTGTTTTTCAGAATTAAGAGAGTAAATAAAGAGTTCAAGGTCACGCAACTTTGGAGAAGGCGTGAGCTCTTGGTTTCATTTAACAAACAATTATTCCTTTCTTTCTCTGTGGTTGTGTGACCTTGATGTGAGCATACTTCAGTTACAGTAGTGTAGGGCTGTGGCTCTTGAAGGAGATTTTTCAAACTGCAAAAATTATGTTTTTATAGTAGTTGGGGTCTCTACGGGTTGTGCATTTTGTAATTCTCTGTCGAGTTTAGTATTATTTTAGCAAATTTTATTTACCCTGATTCATATGATTTGGGGATTTCAATAGTCTGCATTTCATTTAGATGTTTTTGTTTTTTGGTTATTCTCTAGGCTGCCCTGGCATAAATTGAGATTAAACCAACTAGTATGAGGTTAAAGTTGCTACATTCTTAAACTGTCTGGTTTCCACATGTTGATAAGAAGGTTAGGTAATAAGAGAGTTCCTTTTAAAGCCAACAAGGCAAAATAAGTTTTGGTTGTTATTATACCTCAGCCACATGACAATACTTAGCTCATATCCCTCAAAACTGTGGTGTAGGGGTGGGGATTTAAGAATTGTACAAAATGTGTTCCCAAAATGAAGTGTCTTGGTATAACACCGACTCAGGAAACTATCTTCTATGAGAAAAAAAAGTGAATTGCATTCAAACGACTAGGTAATCCAGACAAACATATAAGAAAAATTGTATCTCATAAGTAAATATAGGATCCAAGGTGCTAGAATACATATTCACCCCTATTTGCTGTTTGAAATCCTCATGCTTGCTGCAAGTCAGCTTCCATATGATAAACGCTAGCTGTAACATTTGCTTTGCGTCTTTCGGCTTTTCCCGGTTAGGGGTCGCCACAGTGGAACTCCGGTCCGCTAAATGTTCAAATTTACTTCTGAACAAACAATGCATGCAATGTCCTCACTTAAATGGCTGTTGTACACAAACTGACTGAATTACACATAGCCATGCATGATTTACAGGCTAGTATCTACAAAATGTTTTAGACGTCTAGCTGGATTATCTACTGGCATGCTCCACATGCAGACAACTACTCTCTGAAAGTGTTACACATTCTCAACAGGTAATATGTCATGGTACTTTATGCCTCACAACCTTACAGTTCCGGCATCTTGTGTTTCAGGGCTCTCATCTCCTCTGGCCACTATCTGTGTTGAGCCTGCATGTTCATCCCATGTCTGAATGTGTGTGTCCTCTCCAGTTACTCTGTTGTTTTTTTTCCTCATGTCTGTCAAAAATGTTATTTGATTATTACGCTTGTCCTTGTGGTCCGGGTTGAATACGGTCCATTAAAGTTACTGGATTTAAACCCGGCATCAACTGACCATTTCCTCTAAGCTCCCCATATTTACACCTTGTGCAACAGAGAAAGTTATAAATAATCTACACTGAGATTTGAACGTGCAAATATGCAAGAAACATTTACATTAGTGTATTGCTTAATGTTCCGAGCTAAAGAAATGAGAAACAGTTGTGTTGAAAGTAATGCATGGACTCAGACTTACCATACATGACCCTGGGACATAGGTCAAGTATGAAATGATCATAAATGTGGTGAAACACTCAGGACAAGTCTGCTGCCGAATGGAAAAGTTAACAACATTTTCAATTATGTGGAAAGAGAATGACACACAACAGTGATGTTATAATGGAAAGTTATATTAGGTGTACAAAGCACATTTGTGTGCAACTAGTACTGACAGCCTACCTGGCTCTACATATGTATTGTATAGTAGGAAGACACTGTAGATTAAGCTGAAAATCTGAATACACCCCGATACAAAACACAAGGGGCATCCTGATAGATAAACAGTTTCTCAGAACTGTCTGGTGAACAGACCACTCACGGACGTGATAGGAGGAATAGTGACATATATGTTTATTAGGACCCAGGCAAGACAGATGAATGCCACTGTAGACATCGGGATGGGCTGCTGTACACCTGTCTGCAAACTAAAGAAGGAGACTTAGATTTTAGCACATATTATTTCACTTCCTATATTCTAGGGTTGCAGAGCCTGCCAAGCCCTGACCTTGTAAACATAGCTAATTCTCTTCTGTGTCACCTATTGACTCAATACCTGTGAAAAATACGCATGACAAGTCTTATGTCAAATGCAATAACCGGGTGTGTAGCAACTAGCAAGAGAAGAATGCAGTCAGCAAATGTAATGGGAGGATCAGAAAAAAAGGAGAATGAAAATCGTTTGGAGTTACGTCAGTGAGAAATGAATGTCTTCCCCCATAGACACTGGATAGGCATTTGAATATGACACAAAACTACACCTCAGCCATGAACAGCATGCTGACTTCTTTGTGCTGCTTTAATGAGACATAATAATGCATGTCACTCTCACACTTTATATTAAATTCTAGGTGCAGCCACAGTAGGACTAAAGTGGCACAAAATACTGTAAATGTACAAAAATACTACTGACAGAGATGAGGATGGCAGACTAATGGAATCCTAGTGAATTATCATCTGTGAATGTTAGGGAAATGTCTGTTCTTTTTTTTCTTTCCCTGGGAGATTGGATGTGAAATGCTGAAACATACTTATCTTCCTGCATGTAGGGATAAAATGACTGTCGCATCCTTTCCCAGCAGATCATGGACTGGTCAGTCCAGTGTCCAGTGGGAGATAACTGTACATTGGTTCTCACTTGCTGTACAATCCTTAACTCTTCTTTTCCCTTCAGCCACCTTTCTGGTAAATCATATATGTTCCCAAATGCCAGTCGCTACCACAATAAAACAACAACTTCCACATACCACAGCAGACTTGCCTGTACTGCATTAAAACCTGAACTTTTCTAAGTCATTTTAAACTGGCCCCTGACATTCAGTTTATGTACAAAACTCCATAATTTCCTACCATAAGCGTGAACTTGTTTTGTTTTGTGATTACTTTTGGTGAGAGATGTTTCTGACACATAAATCTAACTTATTAAACAAATCAGCAAACTGAGGTTAAAATATATTTAAGTTCAGCAAGTATTAGGGTAAAGCCTCCATAATAACCAGAACCCTGTTTTTCACAATCAAAATGTGGAATGAAAGCTCTCCAACAGTTTTTTGAACAGTTTTTCCTTCCCTGCTTCACTTTATGGCATCTCTCCAATGAGTCACTTCCATCAACAGGTCTAACAGCTTCTTTTTTTCTGCAGGAGTCTCTGATACAGCCTGGAGTTGGTGCAGAATCTAGGGCATCCTGATGGGCTAACCGTCACCTTCAGCAAAGGGGTTATTACTTAATGACCTACCCCATTACTCCCCCACACATTTCAGTTTTATAGTCATATCCAAGGGGCAGTCATGCAGTGAGGATGTGCTGAGTATTACCCCACCTTTCAGCAGCTCAGCCAAGTCCACCACCCTTTCCCCTCCTTGGACCATGCTCAATCACTGTCATGTCCCCAGCCTTCACTAGGGATTATTGCAGGAAAAACCCACGTAGCCACCAACCCCCAGGATGGGCATACCCATCTCTCCTTGCCAGCACCTCAGATGGCAGAACCACTAATTCAGCCTGGGTTCATGGGCCAAAGTCAGTGCTTTATCCCTTTATGCCTCAGCATTGGCTCTTCTCCAATAGAATTATTAATGTATAGGTTTTGCTTGGTAAAAAGCAAATCTGCTGCTTCATGGCAATGTACCAAAGTGCTTTGACTCAAGGAGAAAAAAAAATGAAAGAAACAAGCCACCATCTGGTTACACCTGATACACAGCTGAAATGCTGCGGTTAGTCAGTGTGAAAAATAATAACAATAACAAATAAAAAATATGAAACTGGATTATCTAAATTACCTGTAGCAGCAGTTACAATGATCTGCTATTTCTTTTCCCCTTGCTAAACATGGGTGAGCTTAGCAAGCATGAGGGAAAACGGAACAAAAATAACTGACCACCAGTGTGTGAGTGAGTACATGAGTGTGTGTGTGTGTGTGTGTGTGTGTGTGTGTGTGTGTGTGTGTGTGTGTGTGTGTCTGAGTGTGTGTGTGTGTGTGTGTGTGTGTGTCTGTGTGTGTGTGTATGTGTGTGTGTGTGTGTGTGTGTGTGTGTGTGTGTGTGTGTGTGTGTGTGTGTGTGTGTGTGTGTGTGTGTTGAGTTGCAATGTTTGCACAATATTACTGCTACTTAAGTACTTCATTCATTTGATCTCAGTATGATGTGTACATAGTCAAGAAAATGGCTAATTGTTGAGCATATTTTATTTGTATTTGTGTATGAGTCTGTGTGTGTGTGTGTGTACTTGTGTGCGCGCACGTGCGCGCATGTGTCGGTCTATGTGTACCTATATACATGTGAAAAATCTGTTTGTCTCTTTATTTGCCCCTGTGTGGTAAGTATGTGACTGATTGTGTGTGAGTTTGTCAGCGGGCATTAAATAGTTGCATAATTTATATTTTGGATGTAAAATAGTTCTTCCAACAACAATTACATATGTTACAGCAACTTTGAAACATTAGTCATTGGAACTATTTTACGTCAAAAATATTTTAAAAATGTGTTTTCTAATAAAAAATAAATATAAGCCACTATAACAGATGGACAATAATGTAAGGACAATAATGCCCTACAGTGAGGGAATTACAAGAAGTTAATGGACCTACCAGATATTGTGAGTCTCTCCACCTGTGGCATCAGGCCTAACAACACTACAGACTAGTCCGTTATTTCCCTGTGTCTCTGACTCTGTCGACATTATTGTTTGCTTGAATCACTTATGACAGACATAATTTCAAAGGAGTCCCAGTCTTAATAATAAATCTGACATTTCTTTAAACAAATATGTACAAATACCTGTATAGCATGATAATACATGTATTCACTTTCTTAAGTTTATTTCTCATATCCTTGAGGTAATTATATATCAGTTCTCACTCCCCACTCTGTCCCATCTGAAATATAAACATTGCTTTTATAGCTATTTCCTACCATGAATGGTTCAAGTGGGTTTAATTGCTCAAAGAGCATCACTTAGGAAATGAGTAAATCAGGGTTTGGATCCAGTGGAAATTCCAGGTCTGATAACTATGCCTGTATAATAACCCAACAGGCACAGTCAGGGACAGATGAATGCATTACAACATGTCAGTCTGTGAACTTACCCCTCCACATCTCTTGTAAAAAGCAACATAAATCTTAAGGGTATTAAACTAGATTTATTTGAGCAGCCACTTCTTGCTGATGCTCAGGAAATCAGAAATGCTAGCCATTACTTTAATCTCTTGTTTGGCTTTTCTAATCGTTCTCTAGTCTTCTGTTTTCTGATCCCTTACCACACCTGGATTTAAAAAAACATACTGTTACAGCTGAAGGTAGTGGCGCTGAGAAAATCAGACATAAATAGTTACTGTCATCTAGTGTACATTCTTAAGACTACACTAATACTATAAAACAACTAAAAAAAACTCTATGGCTGCAGCTCTATATTTAGTTAATTTTAATCTTTGTTAATCATCTAAGGTCTGATAACAGCTCTGACCTTAAGAAGTGACTTGGTCTGAGGCCCATATTAAGTAATTAGAACTTGTGAGGATGAAATCACAGTTTGCATTAAAACTTGTTTGTCTTAATTCTCTGTTCTATAACTGTTAATTTCAAAGTTGTTTTTGAGAAACAGAAAAAAATTCCAGAGGTTTCTTATAAGTTATAGTAAACCTTATAAAAACACAGAGTCAACTTTGTGGTGAAGTTCGCATGAGTAACAAAATATTATTGGTTTGCAGCAAATAACATTCTGAGTTAAAACAATTTCCTACAAATCTATGTTTAGCTATTAAAGCTGCTGACCTGGAATTTCCAGGCTGGAAAGAATACATTTTCACTGGAATGCTAGGGAGAAAAACTCAAAACACGATGACATTATTCATTCATTCATTTATGCATTTCTTCATTCATTAATTATTTCCTTGTTTACTGTGTTAATTCTGTAAGGTCAGCAGTCTGTTTAAACGGCAGGACTGAGGAGGTATTCATGCTGACTTGCGAAAATTTGGCCAGATCACTGGGAAATTCCTTGTTCTTCCCAATACCTGCTGAAGGATCTTTCGCATCCACCAGAGCTAGCCACCATCTCAGACAGATGTGACCTTGGTTTAATGTCTCATTCATAGGATAAAAATAAATGCAGCCACAATAAATGAGCATAGTAAAATATATCAGATATGCAGTCTAGATAAAAAAACAGCAATGCATGATATGTTTGGTACAGTGGAACAGAGGGAACACAGTAAATAAAACAAAAAGCAATGATAGTAAACCATATATACATATATATCTCCTCAACAAAAAGCAAGGATAGTAAACCATATATACATATATATCTCCTCAACAAAAAGCAATGATAGTAAACCATATATACATATATATCTCCTCAACAAAAAGCAATGATAGTAAACCATATATACATATATATCTCCTCAACAAAAAGCAATGATAGTAAACCATATATACATATATATCTCCTCAACAAAAAGCAATGATAGTAAACCATATATACATATATAGCTCCTCAACAAAAAGCAATGATAGTAAACCATATATACATATATATCTCCTCAACAAAAAGCAATGATAGTAAACCATATATACATATATATCTCCTCAACAAAAAGCAATGATAGTAAACCATATATACATATATATCTCCTCAAATAGAAGGCTGACCCAGCGCCAACATACTCTGAAGCTCAGACAAGCTCATAGTAACACAGATCATCCAAAACGGCACTGTAGAGATATAGAAATAATCCACCCATGAATGATGCCCAGGAGTAAAAAAGGAAACTCTTTATTGAGTAAAAAAAGCATAAACGGATTAACTGAATTACCACATTTTCGTCTTGTTTTTTAGGACTTCATCAGATAATAACTCATCCAATATCCTGTCTATTTATACTCTAACATCACATCTTGCCACTTGCCCATTAAACAATTAATCACATTAAAGGAGCCTATGAACTTTGTATAAACATGCCTACAAAAGGTACATGAAACATGCCACTGCTATTATGTATATTGTACTCTGTTAGGTGCCTTCTTACTATATACTGAACAATACCATAATTCCAAATTGGGGGCTACAAACAACTGCATGAAATAATACTCAACTATGCAGGAAATCTAAATTAACTCATACAGATAAATTCATTTTATAATTCTTTGAAAGTCTTTAAAATAAGTTAAAAAATATGCAAATACTGTAAAACCTGAATAGCTGATTTTTTTCTGAAATAATAAAAACATCAAAAATAAATTCTCGATGAGTTAAAATACTCATGTACTATTCTCAATTTTATGTTTAAAAACTTGTGTAGAAAAACTGTTAAGAATATATTAAAAAATTACGATGCACTACCCTCTAGTGGTTAAAAAAAAACAATACAAATACAGATGCAAATTCAGAGAATCCTTACAGGGGAAATATGTTGAAGAGAAGTACTCAGACGCCCTGTACAGCCACTTAAGCAACTGTATTGACGCTGCTGTACCTGACAGTAGTAAAATCAGGTCCTCTTGTAAAAACAAGCCACTCTGGTGGACTGCATCAAAAGAAAGAAACTGATATCTAAGAACAAGAAAGAACGTACTCAACAAAGGAAGTTTACCCTACACAGCCTAAACAAGCAAATCAGAAACCTTATAAAGTCCTCTAAAGCTAGTTATGAGACTAAACTGGCATCCCTAGCTAAAGACAATAATAAGGCTTTTTTTTAGCTACGTCCAAAACCTCAAAGGGAATACCCAGCTGTGTGCCGAACTTATATGAATACCTAGCTGTATGCGGAATCTATAGGAATACCCAGCTGTGTGCCGAACTTATAGAGGTTGGCACCACTTACACTGAACCTGAAGAAATTACCAACCTGCTAGTTGAGAGATTTGGCAACAACTTCACTCCCCTGTCCCCACCAGCCATATCCCATAGCATTCTTGATATCTGTCCTCTACTGATTATCCCCAAAGAACAGCTCATTCAGGCACTCTCCAAGGCCAAAGATATGGCCTCTGTGGGACCAGATAACATCCCAGGCTGCATACTAAACAATCTAAAACAAGACCTAGAGGAACCACTTAGCTGTCTGTTTAACTACAGCCTGAATACTGGTTTTGTGCCGGTGGACTGGAGAACAGCTACAATAATCCCCTTGCACAAAGGGGGTCCATCAACTGACCCTGGGAACTATAGACCCATTAGCCTGACAAGTCTTATCTGCAAGCCCATGAAAAGAATCATCGTAGACCTTATCAACCAGGACATAGGCAACCTTCCAATTCTTGACCCAACTCAGTTTTGTTTCATCAAGGGTAGATCTTGCTTATTAAACCAGGTGAACTTCTTTGAGAAAATCACCAAAGCTCTTGATGAGGAGAAAGCAGGTGTTTGACACAAGTCACCACTTAGGGGTCATTGAGAAACTCTTCCAGCTAGGTATTAATCAATGGATTAGACGGGTAGTAGACTGGCTCATAGATAGAATGCACACTATTAAAGTTGGGGAATCCACTTCCACCAGTAGACAAGTTACCAGTGGTGTACCACAAGGATCTGTACTGGGCCCTTTACTCTTTGGGATCTATTATTCTGAAATTCAGTCATACATAGATGGCCTGTGGCTTACCAAGGTTGTGCCAACTATTAACTGGGTGCAATTATATAGCCCCCAATGATATCAACAAATTACAGAAGGGACTGACACAGACAAATGATTGGTGCCCGGGCCACAGACTGAAACTAAACACGAAAAAATGCCCCATTATCCCCTTTGGCAAAGAAGTAGCCCTTGCTATTTATGATATAGATAGCACCCCTCTATGCTCAAACACAGTGGTGTGAGACTTGAGAACACAGGTTGACAGCATTCTAAACTTCAATCACCTTGTGTCCACAGTGATAATGAAAGCCTTCTGCACTGCACATCTCATAAATAAGGGCATCACATCAAAGTCCAGGGTGGTCATAACTCCACTGAACTTGACCCTTATCAGACCACTGATTGAGTACAATGCACCCTTCTGTATGTATCTCACCAGACACCTGCACAGCTGGAGAGACCCCAAAGGATTCTAACCAAGAGAATTCATTACTTACATGGAAAGACTGAAAGCCCTATCACTGTATTCTGTGTCACGCAGGCTGCTGAGAGGTGACCTGTGCCTGGCCTATTTAGCAGTCTCTGACCCAGCCCTAATGGAAATGCTGCACATCTGCAAATCAAATGGGACAAGAGTCACTCATTCTGGGGATCTCAACCTAGCCTGTGACATTAATAGAACTTCTGGGAGAGAAACACCTATGTCTCCCAGAGATTGCCACTCCTCTGGAATAAGCTCTCACTGCATGTGAAGCAGAGCTCCTCAATGACCCTGTTAAAGCAAAACCTTGACAATTGGATGGGAAACTGCAAGTTCACCCTGGGGGTGGCACCTATGGCCCTCATGGACAGGGGTACATGGTGCTGATCATACTATCACTCTGCAGACAATGACCATCTAACTATAGAGTAACCTCCTATGAACCTATATATATATATATATACATATATATATATATATATATATATATATATATATATATATATATATATATGTGTGTGTATATATGTGTATAATACTGTATATCACACAATAAAAGCAAAGTATGTCATTATATTGCACATTATGCACATAAATGTTAAAACCAACATATGAGAAGTGTTAAGTATTAAGCCTGTAATGAAGAGTATCTAAACTTATTTCAGGTGAGAAAACAATTCCTTACAGTATGTTCACAACTGTCCCAGATTATCAGGGAGATTATTAATTTTGTCTCAAATGTTTGCTCTCTTTGGCTCAATACAATTGTTTTTAATTAATGGACTATAGTTAAAAGGTATTAACACTTATTAAAGTTACAGCCTTCTTCATTTTTTTTCCTAAAAAATGAATGCTAATTAACTTTTGAAGTCAGTACTGCTAGTACTTGAAAAGTGTCTGTAATTTAGGACTTTAATCAGGAGTGGCCTTAGGTCAACTGGTGCCCTAGGCAAAAGGGCTCCACAGCTCCCCCACCTCACCACCTGGTGCCCCCATCCTGGTCTACCTACATCAAATAAATACCGGAAAAGTGCTCCTGCTACAGTGGCGCTCTAGGTGGCCGCCTAGTTCGTCTATGCCTAAGGCCGGCTATGACTTTAATCCCTGATATTTTATGACTTTGTTTCTAATTCGGGAAGTAAGAGGTTGATAGCTGTGTGTAATAGTAGGACAAACATTAGCTAGTGAAAGAAATAATTCATTAATTAACTGTAGGAGATAAAAGAAAATCTAGGAAAATAATTATGCTATTATACCACACTGATGGGCTCGGTGTAAAAGATATTGTGGGGTATTCAGAAACACATAATTCACTGTGTAATCCTGTTGCTAGCAGGATTGATCAATACATTGTGAGGGAACAATTCAAAGACCTTTGTAGCACTACAGTGGTATGAAGGAGTCAGCATAGCTTACTACAGCAGTCTTGCTGGATATTGCCACATGCAAATGCAGCAGTCTTGGGGCACAGTTCATTTAAATAAGCAATGTGCTTTATCCAGGATCCTTATACTGGCACTAAAATTGCGAGGTAGAGTGATTCAAAGACACGCCTTAACATGTTATTTTCTACCAGAGATGGTAGAAATGAACATGGTAGGTTGACATTGAGCACCAAGAAGCACTGAGAGTGAGTGTGTGTGTGTGTGTGTGTGTGTGTGTGTGTGTGTGTGTGTGTGTGTGTGTGTGTGTGTGTGTGTGTGTGTGTGTGTGTGTGTGTGTGTGCGCGCGTGTGTGTGTATCCATTCGTGTGTATGTGCATATCTGTAATTGCTTGTGTAACAGTGCCGCATGGGGCTTTGAGGGAAACACAATACATTTTGTTTTCCATTTGCAGTAGGTATGCGATTCAAACACTTACAATGAGTTGCTAATGAGCTTTAGTCCAGTGAGTTAGTTAGAATGGCATGCACAGTGTGAAAATGTGTGAATAGGTAGCAGTAGAATTCCATTCTATGTTTTTCTTTCAGAAAAATACAGTGGTGAGTTCTACTTAGACAACCAGCTGTTACGTATGGCTGTCCTGTCTTATACTTGTTCCAGTTTAGATGACTGGGCTGATTGTACATTTATGAGACTATTAGCTACACCTCATTTTTCATTTATTCTTAATACTGGAAAAGAGTGTAAATAGTGCATTCTTGGTAAAGCTAACATTAAGGTGGATATGTGATTCAGTTATCCTGCCTTGGATTGGAGTAAAATTTGAAATTAGGAGGTTACAGAAGTAACAGCAGTGGCTTCAAAGAATAGTGTGGCATTCTATATGATACTAGTTGGATCACAATGGGAAGAGAAATTGTTAGCAAAAATTGTGAAAAGAAGGTGTCCAGTTACTGATCCCTGAAAAATTTAGAGTAAAATTAACTCTGAAGGAGCGACAATATTATTCCAATTTACAACAGGAGTTCTGTCACCAAGACAGCTAGTGAACTAATTATCTAAATGACTGTTGTGACAAACCACTTCTATGGCCTCACAATAACTGAGAAGGTGATAGGCAAACACCATGCAAAGGAGTATTTTTATGGTCTAGCAAGTCTGGATGTATATCTATTTAACTGTCCCTGTTAATGCTATGTACTTTTTTTTTTTGTCATGAGCATTTTCACAGTTTGAGTTGACTAATTAGACTTTGGATAGTTTTGACAAGAGGGCACATATTAAAATTCCCATTTCTCTAAACACTTCTTGAATTCCATGCTTACATATTATTAGACCATTATCAAAGGCAATTATATCACCTACTGCATGTCTTGAAAACTCTTCTTTTAAGTGCATTAATAACAATATATGTTCTGCCACACAACTTCATGACCTCTGGAAACCTCAACTTGTAAATAATATATAATAGATATAGACTTCGAAATAATACAAATGTTTTCCAGTTTTACTCCATTCTCTTGTCAGTACTGAATATAACCAGACTATTCACAACCATTGAACTCAGTCCAATAAATGGTTTATGAGTACAGGGTTTAATACCTTCCCCAGGATTCACGAAGCCTCCGTGTAAGAGTTATAACTCTTACACGGAGGCTGCAGTTAAACGGAGTGATGTCAGCATGCTTTGCATATTCATGAGAGCATGCTGAATCACACCTAAGTCTAACACGGTCCATGTAAGACAGTAGGGGGCGTGTCCGTAGGCTGAGCCCTGCAAGCGGACACGCCTCCAGAAGTGTAAAAGTGCCCAAAGTAAACACCCACAACAGAGTCCACAGAAATGTGAATAAACGCAACACAACACATGCCCCCACAGACTATGAACATAAAATATATATAAATGAACATGTTATATATTTTTTTTAAATTGTAAAGATGTTTAACCGTGAGTGCAGCTATGCTGCGGCGTGCCAGTAAGCGCAGCTACAGTTAGTCAGTGGGAAAGCATATAAATACTAAATATGCAAAATAAGCCAGGAAGCAATAGCGTAGCGGTAGAGATGGTGGCTGCAGAGCAGGCATTCATGGTTCGAGCCCCCACAACACCAATTTTTTTTTTCAAAATAAGCAGGAAACAAGTCCCTGACAAATATGTACACATAAAACCACAAGTTATGTAAAATGTAATGAAATAGCCCATTTATATTGAAGACATGTGAGGTAACAAAAGAAGAAAAAATGCCAGATATGCACATAGCTGAGCTACAGTTTAACAGAGTGAGTGCATGTGCCCGTAGGTGAGCAGTGGTTTAACTGGTGCAAAATGAGTGCCCGTAGCTGAGCAGTGGTTTAACATGCTAAATCTATGTGCCCCTAACTGAGCTAAGTGTAATATGCGTGCCTATGGCCAAATGAGGCTTAAAGCAGCGTACCCCGTTTGCGCGGAGCTGCGCACCGTGCAAACGAGCTAACCGACGGGCAACGTTGAGCAAGCCGTATCAAAACTGCCTTTACACAGACACACCCCTCAGCATGTCTAGACAGTCATGAAAAATAAAAAGCAGTGGCCAGGTTCAAACCCAGGATACTATACACCATAGTCAAGGTACAGAACCACTAAGCCATGACAGCAATACCTGTAAATGCAATAATAGCTAATATATAGGAATGAATACAAACTAGAGCATGACAATGCAGGTTTACTGAAGTTGATACAATTCCAAAATGGCCAATCACAGATATGTGCGGTAAAAACTATATAAGCCCCATAGGCGGGAATACACAGCATACACAGCATAAACGATTGTAGAACTGACCTGCAGGCAGAATGACAGGAGTAGGAGAGGGTAGTCACTTTCGAGCACAGAGGTGGGGTGTTGAGGAGTCCAGGTACATGGTCTGGCTCCTAGTCCATAATCATGAGGCCCAACTCATGCAGGGCCAGG
Source organism: Protopterus annectens (assembly GCF_019279795.1). Lineage (NCBI taxonomy): Eukaryota > Metazoa > Chordata > Ceratodontiformes > Protopteridae > Protopterus > Protopterus annectens. The sequence goes on from NC_056739.1 coordinate 1,061,601,527, forward strand.
TCCTCTGGGGAGCATACAGGGCTGAGGCGTGGGACCGGTTGGCTCATGATCTCACCAGTGCTACAGGGATTCCAAGGACTGGTGAGCAGGTCCGTCACCACCATGCGGACCTGAAGAGACGCAAGCAGGACCAACTGAACCTTTAGATCCAGGAGGCCCGGCAAACACCCAACGCCCCACTACTGAGTAAGTAACATTTAATTATGTATGTAAAAAATTAAACTAGCTGATATTATGGAGATGTGTATTCCAATATTACTTCATTTATATTACAGCTGCAGGTGTCCGTTCTGCGAACCGCAGAGCCTATGGCGATAGGCTGGTGCGGTTGCACCACCAGGCAGGTCAGTAATCCACTACCAGTAACTGTAAAGAAATATAAAAGTATGACAGTCAGCAAAAGAGTGCAGTGTAGTCAGTAAGGAATAAAATCTGCAAGTAACAGTGTGAAAGTGTATGCAAGTATTGCTTGATTACAAGAGTTTTCAGCCTGTAAGTTTAACCTAAACATGAAACTGTCCGACATATATTCTGAAATAAAATCCCCTGCCTGTAAGAAAATAGTACACAACCTGCAGCAGGCTGAAAAGTATAGCTGCAGAAGATGATGAAATCACATGTGTGAAATATATCCCTGTGGAAATACTGAAACATGACAGAAGTGAGACTGCTGGAAAGGATTGTAATAACTACTGTTAAAACATGTCAATAAAGCCTAGAAGTACCATCTTGAATAGTAAAATGAAAGCAAGTGAGAGAGTGTGAGAAAGTGCCATGAATCCAGCAATACAGTAGTAATAACCCCTGAATAAAGTATACTGCAGTCAAGACAGAATGAAATGCATGTGAGATTCAAAACCAAACAGCAAAATCTGTTCAAAGTGTTGCTGCATCTGGTATGTGTATCCCAAAATCAGGATATGTTGCTCTCAGTCTGCAATATGCAGATAGGATGTTTGTCTGATATACCAAACATCCACACTTGTCTACAGCTATATAAAGCAAATGTAGCCCTGATGTAGCTGAACAAAGCTAGATATGAATGTGTATGAAGAACCATAAAATGTATATTGATGTTGCATTAACAGTCCTATCACCAAGTTGAAATAGTTATCATATAGGAAACTGTAGTTAGAACAGTAGTGTGTATATAACTGTAGCTATTAGAAATGTACAGCATATGTATTGTTATTGAAGGTGTTAATATTACTTTCTTCACCCCACCCTATAACCACATATAACCCATTCCACGTGAAAATGGTATGTGCAATCACAATTAACACCCCTGGACGTTTGTCCTGTTGGATCATATATATTTGCATGTCTGTTGATGCATCTGCCCTGTTCATACATCCACACCTGATGGCCTGTTGCCATCAATTAACCCTGCATGTTGTTGGACTGTGTATTTCTGTTCAAATTATGCATGTGTTATGCACGCTGTTCAATGGTGTGAATATCTGGGTGTTTGGTTAATGGGAATACTAATGCATGCTGTTACAACTAATTGTGAATGGTATTATATGTCACTAACCCAAACTGTCATGACATAATGCAAAACATAGTACGACAGGGAAGGCGGGTTCCAGCGGACCCACCTCTCCCACCTCAGCAGGCGAGTGCACCTGGCACTAGTGCCGAGTCCGGACCCTCCTCCGGTGGCCCTGTGCCACCTGCGGGTGGAAACGCGGCAGGGGATGGGGCTTGCCCCCCCTCTGCAAGTGTGGCCGGAGGAGGACCACCACTCACCCTCCGTAGTGTCCAGACTGTGGTGCGTAGGGAGATTCGGGACTCTGTTCTCAAGCCCCTACGCCAGCTCGAGGCACGGGTGGCGCAACTAACGGGCATGCCTGTTGCCACGCCTACACAGCCCCCAGCACAGCCCCATCCTGGGCAGTGAAGGAACAGTGGCAACTGCCTATGGGTGGGGATATCAGTTCCACTGTTGCCATCTGTGGGCTCATGGGCTCTGGATATCCATACCTCCATCCCCGTCAATTGTGTAACCCCCCCACACATGTCATACACCGCCCCTGTATGCATCTTGTTTGTCTTGTCTGTTTACCTACCCAACCTACCTCCCCAGCTGTACCGACTTCCTTCACCTGACATACCACTCTCACCTGAAAAAAAAAAAGGGCACTCTGTACCCACAAAAGAATTACGCCCCATACATAGCTGCCCATTCCGCACACATGTCTACTGGACATGGAACCTATCAATTACAATTGGCTGTACAACAAGTATTATTGTTGTCCTGACACCTCTCTCAGGGGTGGAAGGTTTCAAATGTCACACCAAATTACATACATATGCACAGCTGTTGCTGATGAAGAAATGGGCAGCTATGGGCCTTACCTACATCCCTCCTGCACATCCCAAGCTTGTTTCCCTACTGTCTTACCCTCTTTGTGACCCCTTTTCACCACTTTCCTGTCTCCCCATTTTCTTTTCTTTCAAAGAAAATAGCGCTGGTGTGCACAAGAGTAAGCACGTTTAAGCGGCTGTAAGCGGGTGTGCGGAGCTAAATGCCAGTGCATGCGTGAGCTCAGCAAACCAGCGCTAACCTGGTTACAACTGCTTAAAAGTGCCTTAGTCACTTTGATTGACAGGTCCTGTACTCAGCTCAAAAGCAAAATAAAATCCCACTGTGAGTCCCGAACCCAGGACCTTGGAAACAGTAGTCTGCATGACTTACTACTAAGCCATGACTCTTATGCAAGAACATTGTGCTAAAATAAATATATCATGTAATAGTAGGAATGAATGTAAAGGGAATATAGATGTGTAGTACACAAAGCATGCCATTTAGAATTACTATCAAAACTAGTGGATTTCCATAATAGTAGTGTGTGAACAGAAACAGCCATGCTAGTTGGAAGCTAGTAGGTAATAATGCCACTATAGCACCTTGCAAGACACACACATACTCACAGCAGGATAAGCACTGCCCATACCCCACAACCTCTTACAGCAACACATCTGGACCAAGTAATAAAATATGTGGAGCAAAGGCCCAAAACCAGGGACACATTACAAATAATGTTACAACAAACGCAGACAGTTCAGAGAGTAACAGGGTCTGCACTTTGTGGGATGTTTGGAAGGGTATGCAGTCTGAAACTTGAATGTTTGTCACCATATTCTGACTTGAGCCCAGAGTGACTTGCCAGAAAAAGGTGTGCATGAGATAGTGACCAAAATATGAGGCAGAAATGTGGACAACCTGCAAATATCTGTACACATGACGGGTCTGACACCACCATATTTGAATAGTTAAGAGCCTAGACATAGCAACAGTGAATGACTTACAGGGATGCCCCACAGACCCCATGTGAAATTTACAAACAGTAGGCAGAAAGGTGTAACACATGCAATGGTAACTATGGAGTCCTGAAAGTATTCACCACTTGCATGGCAGAAAAAGTGTAGTAATACATATGCTCATGCTAACCCACAGTCACAACTGCAGCATACCAGACATTTTAATGGGTGTACCCCACTGATATGTACCATTCCATGAGGCACATAACAGATGAACCTGAAAGTCTCTGGGGCCTGCTCAGCAGCATACTCAAATACCCTAATAGATGTCAAGGCCCACACCATGGCCAGACCACACTGCATGCTGTAACACCCTAGCAGATATAGCAAGCATTCCAAGGTGTGAATGTACATGGAAAATAGGAAAGCTACAGCAGCACACTACAGTCAAGACACCTAGCAGGCATACAAGTAGTGACTGTAAAGGGCAACTATTGAAGCCTTAGCAACAAAGTGCAAGCAAAAGTGAAAGGAAAGCACACACACACACACACATTAACAGTAGTAGTAGTTGTAGGTGTCAGTGTACATACACAGTTAGTACAGGAAACTGTTGAAATGAATGGAGGAATGTTAATCTACAACACACCTGGAAATATGAGAGAGATACCAACCTTTACACTCACAGAACATTGTCCACAGCATAACAGCATGGTCCCTGCCCTTAAAATCTGAAAGGGCTACGCCTATCTCACATACCTTTTTATAGCACTGTTCTGAAATCACAGTTAGAACTGCAATCAGTACACAACTGGCTGCATGCAATTAGCAAATGCTGGCCAACAATTGGTGCAGAGGCCATCACATGGGCATATGCAGATACCTACAAAAGTATGCTGTACTCCCAGTCCACACATGCAATACTTTCATTGCACCCTGAGAAGGACGTGAGAGACAGACAGAGAGAGAGAGAGAGAGACAGAGACAGAGACAGAGAAAACTGCAATTAAGCAGACAGAAACAAATTGTTCAGCAACAGCTACCTGAAAGTTGACAACTGGGAAGTGGAGCAGCAGGACAGAGAACCAGACAGCAACACAAGCAGCTGTGACAAACACAGGTAATGTAAAGTAATACTATAAAGGTCTACATACTGTGAACCCTCCATATGTGTCATTGGTCTGTATCCATATGTATATGAAGATGTGTAAAGGGCAGGGGACATACAGCAACTATCAGTGAAGGCTGTACATACATTTGTATGTGAGAGCATCTATGTGCACATATCAATGTTGTTTGATTGTAGGTTGTAGTGCCATGTACAAAGTAGGTTTCACAGTTATGTATGTTTAGCAGTATATTAGTGTGTGTATACAGTATGGTAGACAAATATGTTGATATACCTGTCTAACATATGGATACGTATGCATGTCAACATATGTATGTGTATATATATATATATATATATATATATATATATATATATATGATATGCATATATGTATACATACATAGAGAGAGAGATGTAGGTATACATAGACAGATGTAGATAGAATATTGTACAAACATATCTATGTAATGCACACATACAGATATAGATATATGTAGATACATATACATAGACAGACTGATCTGACTACCTACAGGTATGACTGTATATGACGACCTGCAACACAGCCTGTCCCATCCCCTCTGTCACTCACACCCCTCTGTGTCTCCCCTCCATATCTATAGCAATATATGTACATCAATATATATATGTGTATATGTATACGGACATATATATATATATATATATATATATATATATATATATACATATAGATATATCTATATACATATATATATATATATATATATAGAGAGAGAGAGAGAGATGTATATAAATTCTGAGTGAGGCACATGTGTACAGATGTATTGCAACAGGTTCTTGGTGACAAAGGCATGGAGTGAACACCAGTGTCAAAACCGGAGTACCATACCACATTCCAGATCACCTACACCAGTAACCACCAGATATGTGATTGGCTGCCCACCACTGCATGTGTCAGGGGTGAACAGGGTCATAAATGTGTACAATAGTGGCCCCAATGATATTCACAGTGGCACACTATCCCTGGAATACCTGCACATGGTATGTGTCAGCGGACATGGTGAGTCAGCTATGGACATGTAGGTCGGTGTACCACTCCACACCACATAATGGATGCCATGGTATGGACCTCACATGACAGCTACAGATATGGAGAAGGACACAGTGACATGTACAACACTGTGACAATGCACTCAGACACATTACCAATGCACAGTGACTGACAACACCACAGAGTACACATATGCTACCCACATAGAGGTTACCACTCCCGGATTTACATATGTAAGTCACACCCATGACAGATGTCCAACAACCATAGTAACACCTCACACCATCCACAACCTAAATGTCTGCTGTGTGTCATCCGTGCCACTGCAATAGAGTGCACATGTGGAGGTAAGAGTTCCTACCCACAGATAAGACTTACCCTGCAATAAACCACACAGTGTTAAGAAGCAAGACTCCCCATGAGTACATGTCACACATACCCCTGCAGAATGTTAGTCAGATAGGTAATATGCCATATGAGTCACCCTGTGTAACTGTGTGACAGCAGCAGGTACCATCACACCACATGTGTCACAATGGTCAGGGTAGCAGAACAGTACGCTGCTGTAGTCCCAGGGGCAATAGCATATTGTATAGTATTGTATTGTAATGTAATGTATTGTGTTGTATTGTATTGGTATGTTGAGGTGCCTCCTTCGTGGAGTGGAACCACTGCTGCTGTGCGCCAGTGACAGGTACATATCCTGTAGTCAGGCTAGTGTTACATAGCACTTCTATATGTGTGTTTAGCTCCTGTCAGAGTTTATGTAGCATGCAACTGGGGATACCATCAGGTCCCATCCATGTTGTGTATTCTGCTGTCCTGAGGGTGGCTCTCACCTGGACATCTGTGATGACAGGGAGGTTACAGTCAGCTGGGATAACTATGCCTTATTTTGGGGAGAGGGCGGGGTGACACCTGCACTGAACCTGTCTGCCACAATGTTGTCGATATCTGTGGTGTCAGTGAAATATTTGTTGTTGTGTACTACCTATGGGCATAGAGGATGGATCCTGACCAGGTTGCTAACATAACTGAAGAAGGCCTTCTGGTTATCTGTAGTGTCCTCTTGATTTCCCTCTCAAAGTTGCCCATGTATTTTGTATGATGGAAAATAGATCCTTACTAGTGCTGCTCAGACATGCCCTCCCTTTATGGAATTATGCTCTGTCTTGCAGTAGCTTCCATCTTCTGTAATACAACCTGTCTATGGCTGGGGTCCACCAGACAGGATGCTGTCCCTTTGTGGAGAGTGTCTTGGTCATATATGGGATTGCATGATCCATGCATTCTCGGAGATGTCTGTACAAAGCAATTGTGTAGGGGTCAGCATTGTGGGTTGTATCTGCCACTGGCCCAGTGGGCTGAAAGGATACCATGTCACTGTTACAAAGTGTAAAGTTTGTATCTGTAATGTTATGCACTATAGTCGTTTGTGCTGGTGGTGGAGGTGGGATATATGTATATCCAGGGCAATCAGTGTGTGGTCAGCTCACAGTAGTTGATGATGTAGGCCATACAGTACCTAGATACAAACCCCAGAGTGAGGAGGTGCTCTTGACCTGAATCAGTGTTCTGACTGCTGGGGTTTGGTAGTATGTCATATGGAGTCTGCCAGGTACTGTTGCACAGTTGCTGGCTGAGCACTGATACCTGGCCATCTACATGTGTATCCACCAATAGACAGACAGATGCTACATATGTGAGATATGTTGTATCATAACAGTCGAGTAGCATGTGTAGTATGTGTGCCAAATTCTGCTGACATATATTGCTGATACCAGGTTATTTTCTTTCTCAGGTAGATGGCCCACAGAATCCCACCTACTCCACAGCTGAGGATGAGGAGATACACCAGAGCCTGGTGCGGGATTATGCAATACTCTTTTCCCGCACCAGCCAGAATCAGCAGGAGAGGGCTGCACTGTGGCAAGACCTTGTCCGTCGGGTAAATGACATAGGCACGCATAATAGGACATATGAGCAGGTACGACATCACTGCAGTGATTTAATCAGACATGTCCGTCAGCGTGCGTCGGATATCCACAGGCAACAGGTCGCCACAGGTGGTGGGGTGGCTACACATCCCCCACTCACCAGACTGGAGGGACTACTCATGAGTGTAGTGGCTCCAGTCTGCCAGCAACAACAACAGCAGCAGACATGCATTATGATGGAGGCTGGAGTCACACAGCAGCAAGACAGTGAACGTGCAGGTAATATGCCATATGTATAGTTGACTGTTGTGTACACTGGTAGTTAATGCATGTGTGAGGCGTGTCCTTGGTTTGTAGCTGTCACCATAGTATTTAATGTGCAAGTGTGATATCCTCAATATTAGCAGCTGACCTGTGAAAGGTAACTGTTGTACTACTGACCTGTATCATACTCAGTAACAATGGCACAGTTGTGCCCACTGACATTAGTTTCTTCACGTCTGCAGGACCCTCTGGTATAACAGCAATGCAGCCTATCCATGCTGGTGAGTGTGTATTAACAATTCCTGTAATAGTGTTGATAGTAATAGTACTATTTGGCTCACTTAGTAGTGCTCTTTGTATGCATGTAGGTGTGTCTGTGTCTGTGTGTTGATATCACGCATACTGAGTACTGTACAATTGTGTGAAACTGTGTGCATGTGTACATGTGTGCATGTGTGCACCTGTGCATGTGTGCACCTGTGCATGTGTGCATGTGTGCATGTGTGCACCTGTGCACCTGTGCATGTCTGCATGTGTGCATGTGTGCACCTGTGCATGTGTGCATGTGTGCATGTGTGCACCTGTGCATGTGTGCATGTGTGCACCTGTGCATGTGTGCATGTGTGCATTGCACGTGTGCATGTGCATGTGTGCACCTGTGCATATGTGCATGTGTGCATGTGTGCACCTGTGCATGTGTGCATGTGTGCATGTGTGCACCTGTGCATGTGTGCATGTGTGTGCATGTGTGCATGTGTGCATGTGTGCATGTGTGCATGTGTGCACCTGTGCATGTGTGCATCGCTGGTAATGTGTAGACATTGTAAACTGTGTTTCCTGTTTCCCTACCACAGGTTCTGTTGCTGCTCTGGTGTCATGTAGCAGGGAACCTGAGTCAGGTGCCGTGGGTACTGATAATGATGACATCTGTGTAATGGCACAGGAAAGTATGCCAGGGTCCGCCATTGGTCAGCCGATTGACAGTACACAGCTGTCGACCCCATCAATACGCACAGTTGTCCTGCCAATACACCCTTTGTCACCAATGTCCCTAGGTGATGGACAGCATACAGTGGGCATTGACCAGGGTAATGTGGTATCTGTGGCACATGCCTCCCCACACAGCAGCCATGGGCATGGCCCAGAGATGGTACCACACAGACAGATGTCCAGGGGTTCGTGGGAGCATCCGTGGGCGTACTGCCCCTGTCAGACGTGCCCACAGAGGTCTTACAACCTCAGCTATGTTTCGGGCTGTCATGCAGGCACAGTCACGTATGGAACGGTACACCAGACAGGGTCTGAGGGAGCTGACAGCATGTCGCACAGCCATGACTGACAGTATGCGTGACATTGCGGCTGCCATCCGTGATTTCACCGATGTCATAGACAGACGTTGTGGGGACATATTAGACCGGTTCCACAACTACATGTCCATGAGCCAGGGTGATGGTGGGTGGTTGAGGCGTCGACGTGGCCATATGCCAGCAACAGCAGCAGCTGGCAGTCGTCGCGGATGACAACAGGGCCGCGGCCACCCCCGTAGTGCCAGCAGCAGCCCCAGCAATGCTGTGGCTGTGCTGTCATCAGACCACCCCAGGAGACCACGTGCACGTGGCTCTGGCCAGGCTCGACAGGGATCTGTGTCCAGTCAACGAACACCTGCTTCTGATGACAGTACCCAGTCTGGGTTGGTACTGGATACAGTCCGTAGCACCCCTGCAAGGCACAGGTACCGTGTCCGTGGCCAGAGACACTGATCTGTATGACCTGGCAGGTACAGTCTGTGGCTGTCCACAAACACCAGTATATGGCAGCCATAAGGTGGAACTGTGTGCATCCATACACACATGCGAATTGACAACACCTAGGGCTACCGCATACATGCACACACTGCATCAACATTGCCCCACCTTCTACTGCTGTCCCTCACCAACACACATACACATACATGTCAATTGGTGGTATCGGTGGCTGACTCAGGCATACCAAGTTCACACCCTGTGCATATGATGAAACTGTGCCACCTCCTGCAATCTGTAACAACTGTGCAGGTACAGGTTAACATGTTGCTGATGCACAGGGTGACCACATAGATGTGTAGTAATAGTATCATGTTGTTAACAGTACTGTGTGCTGAATTAATTGTGGGTATATCACAGCATGCCTGATGCAGTAAGTGTGTGATTGTCATGTCCTGTTGTCTACACCCATGGTAAGTACCATAGTCTATCATCTGCACATGTTGGCATACTGGTGGTAATGATGTCAACAGAAGGCTACATACATAGGTAGCACAGGGGATAGGGTAATGAATGTAGTAATACACAATGATGGACATGTAAATTGCAAGTGGCATGTTGCCCACACTAGACTCTGCAATGCAGATGTTTGAGGATGTTGATATGTGTGCAGTACTACACGACTGGTACAGGACACACAGGAGCACCCTAGCACTGCATGCTCACATCTCATACCATGCAAGACAACCCCAACACGCATAACTAACTGTCACAGGAGGGAGAGTCCCCATATATGTCAGGGATACTGTGGTGGCAGGCCAGGGAGCATACATCTTACTAAGTATGGAACCACTGAGTGAAAGCTCAGTGTCTGTTATTTGACATGTGTATTACTGCAGGTATGAGCACATGGGTTTCTATCCAGTTATCGTACATCCTGACAGTACATGGTCTGTACACTTGTGTGCACTGAGACTGGACCATAGCCATCTGACCCGTGTATTTCCATGTACATGTGCATAGTGCCTGCATATTTGCAGTGTTACCTACTGGAACTGGTACAGCTTGTTTGTTGTACAATGGACTACATGCAGCCCTGTTTACTGTAGCTTTGTTTGCATGCATGTTTGCTTGCAATTACCCTGGAATACTGATCACACCTGCAATGCATAGTTATAGAGCTTCTGTGGACTCCTAGTGCCATCTGCATAGCCTACTATATGTATGTCCATGTCCCACTTGACAGGATGTCACTGTTTGTCCTGTTCACATGTACATTGCCTGTGACAGTGCATATGACTTACCTGGCATGTGTCCACATGAGCAGTCATATATGCTACTGCTAACTAATCACAGGCACTACACCTTCACATATTCATCTTCTGTTGAACTACCTGCTTTGCTAGGGACGGCCTGCACCTGTCACCCCTGGGCTTTCAGATATTGGCAAAGGCTCTTGCTACCCCCATAGTGCCTATGTTAGGCAGGGCTCAAATGACAAACCCACCTTCATAGGTATCACAAGGGATAAGAAACTAAGAGCAATGCTACCCAATGCCAGAAGTCTAAACCTCCAGATGCATGCACCCAAAACACTCCTTGGCATGGAGAACATCGATATCTGTGCAGTAACAGATGTCTGGTTCAGGGCTACTGAGAGCACACCAGCACTACCAGGTTTAACCCGGTTGATTTCTTTGAAACAGTCACCAAGGCCATTGGCGAGGGAAGGTGGTTCACACAGCCTACCTGGACCTTGCAAAAGCCTTCACAACAATACCCCACTTGGGCATTCTAGAGAAGCTCACCAGCTTAAATATAAGCCCCTATGTCACTAGATGGATTGCACAGTGGCTCAAGGACAGAACCCACATGGTTAGCATTGCTGGAGCCATGCCAGACTCCAAACCAGTTACGAGTTGTGTCCCACAAGGCTCAGTCCTGGGACCTCTCTTGTTTGGTATATATTTATTGGAGGTACAGGCCAACATGGAAGGACTGTGGCTGACCAAATATGCAGATGACTGCAAACTGGCCACCATAATCGACTCTCCAGCCGACACAAGCATCTTCCAAAGGGGCATCATAGAAACAGACAACTTGTGCCAGAGCCATGGCCTTCAGCTGAACAGTGTTTAGAAAGGGGAATGTGCATCCTGTAGTCTGTTCACCTAGTTGCCAAAAGGGACATTGTCCTCACACACACTAACCCCCCTCAGCCAAAAACACACACTTGCCAATTGCAGGATTCAAACCCCTATCTGACTATGTTATGACACTCGAGACGGACACATTAGCAGAGTGTGCTATTCGCATTACTGGGAGGTTTCCCTTCTCTTGCTGTACTTATAGGGTGCTGACATCATCAGTGTTTAGAAAGGGGAATGTGCATCCTGTAGTCTGTTCTCCTAGTTGCCAAAAGGGATATCTCCCTCACACACACTAACCCCCCTCAGACAAACACACACACTTGCCGGATTCAAACCCCTACCTAATTATGTTATGACACTTGAGACGGACGCATTAGCAGAGCACGCTATTTGCATTACTGGGAGGTTTCCCTTCTCCTGCTTTACTTATAGAGTGCTGATATCATCAGTGTTTAGAAAGGGGAATGTGCATCCTGTAGTCTGTTCTCCTAGTTGCCAAAAGGGACATTTCCCTCACACACACTAACCCCCCTCAGACAAACACACACACTTGCCATTCGCAGGATTCAAACCCCTACCTAACTATGTTATAACACTTGAGACGGACGCATTAGCAGAGCGCGCTATTCACATTACTGGGAGGTTTCCTTCTCCTGCTATACTTATAGAGTGCTGACATCATCAGTGTTTAGAAAGGGGAATGTGCATCCTGTAGTCTGTTCTCCTAGTTGCCAAAAGGGACGTTTCCCTCACACACACTAACCCCCCTCAGACAAACACACACACTTGCCATTCGCAGGATTCAAACCCCTACCTAACTATGTCATGACACTTGAGATGGATGCATTAGCAGAGCGCGCTATTCGCATTACTGGGAAGTTACTTTTCTTATGCTGTACTTATTGGGTGCTGACATCATTGGTGTTTAGAAAGGGAATGTGCATCCTGTAGTGTGTTTTCCTAGTTGCCAAAAGGGACATTTCTCTCCCACAGACTTACACACACACACCAACCCCACTCACACACACTGAGCATTTGCAGGATTCAAACCCCTACCTAACTATGTTATGACACTTGAGACGGACGCATTAGCGGAGCACGCTATTCGCATTACTGGGAAGTTTCTTTTCTCCTGCTGTACTTATAGGGTGCTGACATCATCGGTGTTTAGAAAGAGGAATGTGCATCCTGTGGGGAGGCAGACACCAAGCACACTCTGGCTAAGTTGTCATTCCCTAGGGCAAACAGCCTAGTGTTGACCTCTACACCCATATGTTTAATTGTCAAATGCACATTATTTGTTGCTGATAGACTGTTTGCACATCTTTATTGCCATAGCTTTCCCTGTTTGTATGAACAACTTGTGCATCTGTGGAAGATGTTTGCATATGGGAGGGATCCACTATATCACGTATGTCTCTGTAGTCATTTAACTGTGTGCACTGGGCAGACTGCTGTAATGTGGTTGGTTCCTGGAATAACACATAAAAATACCAGATATGTGTGTCCAACTGCTAAACTGAGATTTGGCCTAAGTGTGTGAGCATGCCCAGTTCAGCCTTCCCATGGCATGTTGTCTGACATAGGTCTCATTTATCAAAGTGTGTGAGCATGCCCAGTGTGAGCATTCCATATGTTGGACTCTGCAGCCCACCACATTTGTGGATGAGTGTGAACTTCAACAAATATCACCCGTTTATGGTTGTGTGTTGTGTGTCATGTTGTGTAGTTACTGTACAACTGCTTTGTGTGTGAACACAACAGGATTATACTGTGCCTGCAGTGTTTGCATGGGATACTTTGCATACAGTTGTCAACATCCTTTCACACTGACCTAACACTGTAGTACTGTATAGTGTACTGGTAGTACTTTGACTGTGGTGGACAGTATCCTGGGCTTTAGTGCTATCACTGCTTTACATTTCGATAGTGGGCACAACAGCCTGGTTAGGGGCCAGTTGTGCACACCTGACCATGTTGCATTCTGTTCAGATATGAACTACTTAAACCAGGCTTGTCCAACATTGGTAGTGTATTCCACAACATAGGTGTACATTTGCAAACACTAGCGATGTGTCCTAGTCCATGCCTAATGCTAGTTGGAGAGTGTGTTTGTCCTTCAACACACATTGTAAGTGGAGTTTGCCATGACATATGTCATGGTTAGTATACTGTGCCTCTGTCTACCTGTGACATGACAGTGATACCCAGGATAAAGCTACCATCTCCCATCCACTCATCAAGATTCCTATTGAGGAAGATTGATAAGTGACTCTATGGGTAGCCTGTACTGGGGGTTCACTCATGGGTGGGGGTGGCGTCTGTGTTATGGATCACGCAGTACAGCTTGTCCTATGTAAGTCAGTGCTGGGGTTCAGGTCTCTCATGTGCATAGCTCACTGCCATTCAGATTGTACAAGGTGCAGCATGTTTATTGATACCAGCAACACAGGCAACACATGGCATCTGTGCAAGCTCTTTGATACTCCTGGTGAGGTACTGTTGGGGACTTTACGGTTGATGGAGGTGTCTGCTGAGGTACATCCCACAGGGGCTATTGTAGTCAATTGTACCGCTGATGAAGGATGACTGCAGAGCCACAATGACCTCCTCTTATCTAGATCTGACAACCTTCATGATTAGGTGGGTATATGGTATGTTTCTGTAAACACTACAGCACATGTTTGTCCAATGCAGGATATCTATCACCTTGTGTCCCCAGGTCTCTCATTAAATGTTAACTACATAATGGGTTAACACCTATGTGGTAATTGGTGGGCACTTACTGTATATCCATGGGGGTTGACTATACACGTTTCTGCAATTAGCTTGCTGACATGGCTATGGCACCAGTTGTCTGTTTCTATGTGGCCCTTTTGTGGGATGCTTGTGTCAGCTGGTGGATCATATGTGGTGAGCAGTTTGTAGTCCTCTGCAAACATGTTCAGACACAGTCCTTCCATGTTTGCCTGTACCTATGGGACATATATACCAGACGAGGGAGATCCCAGGACAAAGCCTTGTGGGATGCCAGTTATATCTGGTTTGTAGTCTGACATGGCTGCAGCATGTCTGACCATGTCTGTTCTGTCCTTGGTCTGGTTTGCAACCCTTCTACTGACATGTGGGTTTATATTTAAGCTGGTGAGCTTATCTATAATGAACACGTAGGGTATTGTATAGAAGCCTTTGCAAGGTCCAGCTACGCTGTGTGGACCACATTGCCCTCATCAATGACCTTAATGACTGTTTCAATTGAGTCAAACATGTTTAGGGGCAGGATCTGCACTTGAGAAAGCCACACTGGGTAGGGTCTGGTGTCAGTAGGTCCCCAATATCTTTATGTCTGTGGTACATGCTGATCCTTTCCATAGCTGTGCAGACTGAGCTTCTCAGGATTCTGGGGTAGTAGTTTTCAGTATCCATTCAGGCAACACCTTTGTTGAGAAGGACCACTGTTGTTGTACACTGCTCTTTGGGTACATATTCTGTGGTAAGGCTGACATTGAGCAGTAGTGTGGTTTGGCATTCCATTCATCTTGGAGTCCATGTTGCACTAAGCCCAGGACACCATCTCATACCATTGCTGCTGTGTGTTTTGCTTTGTAGATGTTGGCTGTTACCTCAGCATCTGCAATGTCAGGAGGCCAGCAGTCTGCTGGGATAGATATTCTGCATTCGTGGGGTTTGCACTGCACCTGTCAGGATGTATGTTGGCAATATGTGTGTGTGTTTGTAATATTTGTGTGATTCAGGGCATATCTGTGAATTCCCAACATGGTTCCTACCATCAGTTGTGAAAGCCTTGGGATTATCCTTAGTGTCCTGTACAATTTGTATCTTCATAGGTTCATAGGTTCATACTAGGCTATCCACCCTAGGGCATTTGTTAGCCTAGCCAGAGTGTGTGTGTCTTTTGCCACCCCTTGCTATGTGAATATTATGGCCATTTATGATTTGCTTTGCTGTGCCTCTGTCTGGACATGACACAGTGAAGACCCCCAGTGTAACTCTACAATCATCCATCCACTTGGCAAGATTCCTGTTGAAGAGTGTCAGTGAGGGGCTCTGCCTAACATGGAGTGGGATTCTGGTCCAGGGTGTGGGGAGCCTCTGGATTATGTATCTGTCCCACCAACACATCCTATTTCATTATTTGTTGAGGTTGACATCTCTCACTCTCACAACTCCGATGGATTTGAGTTTTCTGGGGTGGAGCATGTCCATTACTCCTGTGTTGGGCATGGCCTACTACAACAGGCATGCAATGCCTCTGTGTAGGCAGTATGTGACTGCATTCAGCTGGGGTGTCTACAGCCAGGCAGCATATGACATATATTTGAGACCCTTTATCCTCTTGGTGAGGTACCTTTGAGGTCTTTCTAACTGCTGCAGGTGTCAGGTAAGGTACATCCCATATGAGGCATTGTACTAGATTATGGGTGTGATTAGAGAACAGTATAGGGGCACAATGACCTCTGTTGACGTAGATGTGAATCCTTTCCTGATACAGTGTCAAATGTAGACAGTCTTCCTAGCCACATTGGCAATGTGGGTGTCACATAACAGGTTACTGTCCACTTGTGTCCCTAGGTCCCTGGTTACTCCTTCCATACATAATGGTTTACCACCTATGTGGTAATTTGTGGTACCTTGTTTGGTATTTGGTGGGACATTCATACTGTCCAGTGTCTTCAGGACGGCTGGGTGGGGTTCCTGTGTGTGAGAGTGTGGTCTGTAGCATGCTACAGACTGTACAGCAGTCTTGCCTACAGTTAGTTGCACATGGGTGGACTCCAATGCCTTGTGCATTGTCAGTTACCTGGACGTATGGGTGTCTGTGCTGACTATGGATACTCACCCTCCTTTTATGTTTTGTTCCAGGTTTTGGGGCCATGACACGTGATACGTGGTATAACCTGGTAGTGCTGGTGTGCTGTCAGGAGGCTTGCAGCAGGTTTCTGTCACTGCACAGACATCGATGTTCTCCATACTGGGGATGGCCTTGGGAGCATGCATATTGGGGTTTACACATCTGGCATTGGTCAGCATTTCCCTTATGTTTCTTCCCACTTATGTTTTCTAGGGTGGTGGGTCAGTCTTTTCAGCCTTGCCTACAAAAGGCTCTATGGAGGTGGCAAAGGCCTTATCCAATATTCAGACGCCCAGGGATAACAGGTGCAGGCCATCCCAAGAACAGCTGCGCGGCTTGTCAAGCATGACATCCCAAGCAGACAGACATTGGATCCCCTTGGAATGACACCAGTAAGTGTACCACTTGCTATGACTGATCATTCTGTGTTTGTACTGTGGCATTATTCTTGGTAAGGGTAGGATGCTGCAAACGGTGAGTGTCATACCGGCCTGGACTACATAATCAGAGAGCTCATCTATGTCTCTTTTCATGTAGTCTAGGGAGGTACATCTCAGGTCATTCACACCAGCATGGACTATGACTGCATCATATTTCTACTTGCTTTGGAGTGACCTGCATACTTCTGTTATGTGGCATATTGTGGCAGCCTACAGGCAGCTTACTGTACCCTTTCCCTTGTTCAGTCTGGTGTCGGGACAGCAGTGTGTCTGACTATGGAGTCACCTATTACAACTGTATCAGGCATGTTGTTTCTCCTTCTGGCCTGTGACTGTTTGGCACACCAGCTTTGTGTACTATGTGTTGCATGTGCTATGTTTGGAGGTTGTTTGATTGGGTGTCTGCTTTAGAGGCCTCTGTTGGTGTGCTGTGTTTGTAATTAGTGCCTCCGGGAATGTTTTTCTGTGTTTATGTGTTTGGTTTGCAGTTGTGATAGGTCTATGTGGGACTGTGTTTGTGGTGTGTGTGGTTACCTTCTCCTCCTGACTAGTTTTGGGAGTACTGAGTTGAGGGAGCTCAGCCTCCAGTTTGGATAGATGGTTGCATCTCTCACATATATTTGTATTTCTTGGGTGGAGTTGGGGGTTGTCTGTGTACTTGGGGCAGGTGTAACATTGCCTCAGGATTCACAGATTCAACTTGTTGTGGCTGGCCTTAGTGGATTGTATGTGTGGACAGATTTTATTGCCATACTACTGATCAGTGATTTCTTCATTGTTTATGTTTGTTCTATCATGTAGTAGCTTCCTCATTCTCTTGCATGGTTTGGTTATGGCTGGTGTCCACCATGCCAGATTCCTGCGTGTATGGCATTGTGTCTTGTTTTAATTTAGGATTGCATAATCCAAGCATTCCTGGCAGTGTTCATTGAATGGCTGTATTACAGGTTCTGAGGTGTGGCCCATATTTTGCACCTGCACAGGACCTTTAATGGATTCCACATCAGTTTGGAGGAGTGCAAATATTGCTTTACACATGTTTTCCACTGTGGTTTTCTGGCTAGGGACTGTGATCAGGATTTGTATATCCAGTGTGATTACTCTATGGTCTGGTTTTACCAGTGGGCAATACACTTCTCATCTTGCCATCCAGTACCCATGTTGCTGATTATCACATCCAGTATGCTTACCCCTCTTGTGGGAGTGGTACGTTGTTCCTGGGCCTTTTGGTTTATGGATTCTATGAACTTTTGTCCTACACTGTTGGAGCTAGTATAATGCTCCCAGTCTATGTCTGGGTATTTTCAGTCACCCAATATAATGTGGTTTGGAGGACTTGATATATTCATGTATTCCAGCATAGGCCAGGTGCAGTTCCTGGTGTTGGGACAGCAGTCTGTAGCAGGCTATAAACTGGGGGGCAGTTTTAGCCACTGTTACTTGACCATGGCTAGTCCATGCTGCTTTCTGTTGTGGTACCAACATGTGGGTGTGGTTATCCTTGACAATTCTTGCTAGTCACCCTCCTTTTGTAGCTTGTTCCAAGTTTTGAGGCTGTACAGCACAGTATGAGGTGTAACCTGGTAGTGTTAGGGTGCTGTTGTGAGCCTTGGCTCAGTTTTCTGTTACAGCGCAGATATCAACATTCTCCATACTGGGTGAGTTTAGACTGCATGCATCTTGCTGTTTCGACTTATCCCTTATCTTATTCTTATCCCTTCTGATACCTATGGAGATAGGTTTGTGTTTTGAGCCTTACCTATTCAGGGCACACTGTGGGTGACAACAGCCTTTGCCAGTATCCATACGGCCTGCACTGATAGGTGCACACCAGTCCTAGCAGGTGGTGCATCATGTCATGCTCAGCATGTCATCCCAGACTGGCACACATTGGATCCCCTTTGACTAACTGCGATACTTCAGTCAATTATTGCACTTGATCATCTCATTGTCATGTTGTGGCATGATGCTTGGTGAGGGTAGGATGTTAGTCAGGGTCCTCAGGTGTGCATATAGTACATGGTGTTACATTACTTAACACATAGCATTCATGCCTCAGGTGGTGCTGCAGGGCTGCCTCTGTCGGATGCGCATATTACACTTCCCTGTACATGTTTGAGAACAGGTTGTGTCATGTTAGGCATCCCTGTTACTATATGAGTGAGTCAGAGGGGTATCATTCCCAGGGTTCCTACTGAGCTAGTGTATGTGCTATGCGTAGCCTCTTTGCCAAGGCCAGGGCATACTGGGCATGCCTCCTTCTGCCTACTGGGGCAGGCTCAGGTTGTTCCTCCTCCGAGTCACGCTCTGCCTGTGATGGCCTTGGCAATGGTGGGGGGCTGTTTGGCCCGGCCCTATGCTGGTCCTGCTGCAGCTGTTTTCGCAAGATCATATTATGTAGCATAGCACATACCATGACAATTTGGGTACATGTAGTTGGTGTGTACTGCAAGGCTCCACCAGATGTGTCCAGACACCGGAACCGTGACTTGAGCAGCCCAAACACACGCTCTATTACATTACGTGTTTGTGCGTGTGCCTCATTATGGCATTCCTGTTCAGGTGTGTGTGCGTTTCTGATTAGTGTCATCAGCCACGGCTCCAGTGCATAACCTGCATCCCCCACTAGGTGTCCGTGCGGGATGTCCCCATTGGCAAATGTCTGGTACAGCTGCATCAAATGCCAGATGTGGGAATCTTGGTAGCTCCCAGGACAGCCAGCACACACATTCATTATTATGCCCTGGGCATCACACACGACCTGGCAGTTGATGGAGGGGAAGCCCTTGCAGTTGATGTATGCCCTACCCCACTCACCGGCTGGTGCTTTGATGCATATGTGCGTGCAGTCTATTGCACCCACTACCTCAGGGTATTCCGCTATTTGCTGGAAGAGACGCATATTGCTGGCCAATACCTCACGGGCATTGGGGAAATATACATGATCACCGACATGTGCTGACATGGCATCCAGGAACTGGTGCAGTACCCTGGAGGCTGATGCCTGTGATATCCCCATCATATCACCAGTTGGTCTCTGGAAGGTACCTGTTGCTAGTATTCTTAGGCCAATGCATACCTTGGTTTCCACTGGGATGGGTTCCCTCTGTTGGTTCTGTGTGTGAGGCGTGGCCTGCACAGCTCCACTATTTGCTGCAGGAGGTCTCTGTCCACTCTATAGCGCTCTACTATCTCCAGCTCATGTAACCCGTGGTAGGTGACCCTGGGCCTGTACACTCTTCTCCGTCTCCTCACTGTGGGTTGTCTGGCACCATCTGCATTGTCACCACCCTCAGCAAGTCGCCTATGTCTCATTATGACAGCTATGGCAGCCCCTAACATTTCTGCTCTGAGTTCAGCTTTTCAGTTTTCACTTCTGATAACTTAACTCCTGTCTTGCAGTGTCTCTTGAGAGAAACATCCTGCACTGCTGTTTGCAGAGTTTTAAGTGCTGGGCTGGGCTACTATTCTGCCTGTGTAATTGCCTGCATCTAATTGTTTTCACCTGCTAGCTCCAGCAGTATTCCCTGCTAACTTCCTACTAAATCTGTTGCTTCCTTTTTCCTTTCTGTTTCCTCAGGGTGGAGCCGTGTGTAAACCAGCAGAAACACGCTCACAGTGGCTTACACGCGCGCACACATACTTACATGGTTCAGAATCTGCTTATTCGGATTAAAACGCGTGCACGCCCGCACAAATGGTGTTAAACATCTCCCAACATGCTCCCACATGATCAGTCTGCCTTACACGCGGGCACACTGCCTTACACGCACGCACACTGCCTTACTCGCACACATGCGCATACACATCCAGCAAGAAACTTTGGTGTAGGCAACAGTGTACACCTTCCATTTCTTGACTTTCTCATGCTTAGTTAGTGGCACACCTCTTTCCATGATATCTGTCTGACATCTGTCATGTAACTCTAACCTCCAATGAACTGCATTTCTTTCTACCATTACCCCCTGTGATGTCACCTATCTCCTACTCTGTTCCTCCCCCTTCTGTAACTCTTACACTACTCAGACTGTGCTCATTTGCTATGTGACAGTGGAATTCAGTATCCTTACACTCATTTGCATCAGATTGCCTACTAATGCTTAGTTACATGTCTTAGACTCAGCTTCCCCCCTTAGCAACCACTACACGGTGGCCATGTTGGTTTTGGTCTGCTGGTCCCTGCATTGACATTCCATGTATTGCATAAAACCTACATTTGTAGGTTTAAAACCTTCGTTTTTATGTTTTATATAGCGCAGCCCATTTGCACGGGGCTGCGCTGGGTTTAAACATCGGCAATCGCCGAAAAAAAAATTATATTTTTAATATATTTGCATCAGGTTACCTTGCCAATGGCCACATATTTGGCCATTGGCATGCTGCCTGACACATATGCACCCTTTATTTGGAGCTGACATGGCTCCATTGCAGTTTTTGCAGAAACGTACTCAGTTGTCAACTGAGTACATTTCTGCAGCTAAAACGGCTCTTACAAGGGCTGTTCTGGGCTTCCTGGATTGCTAATCATCCTCATTTGCATACTATTCGGCTGCAAGTGAGGTGATTAGCTTATCCACGCCCACTCCTTGTAAGAGCCGTTTTAGCTTGTCTCTTACACGGACTTTGGGCTGTTCCTGGATTGCGAAGGCTGCATGGAGTCTTACACTACTCTTAGACTCCGTGCAAGCCTTCGTGAATCCGGCCCCTTGTCTTAGCATTAGCGAAATTCATAAAAGTTGATTAACTTATTATTCTAGCAATATTCCATGAACAGGTGGACTGACAGTAACAGTTTAAATATGCAACACAATGTTCAAGTCCTCAGGCAAAACAAGTTGTACTGAAAACTTTGTCAGCAATCATTAAGGTATTCCTGACTAATAAGAGATAACTGTTTGAGAATCTTCCTAAATAGCAGTTTAAGAGGGATTTTTCCAAATCATGAAAGGTACAGAATTCCACAGCTTTGAATCAAAAAAGGGAAATGTCAGGTCGCCAGTCACATGACTTTAATGTAGTGTGAAATAGCATAGGTTAATCTACATAAGCTCTATTTAACACTTTATTTTTAAACATTCAGAGCAACGTCTATATAAATCTGCATTACTGTAACTCTACAACAAGTAAATAAAACCAGATGAGGGGCAACCAACACTCATTATTTAATGTCTCTTAAAATTATAAAGCAGACTAGCAAAATTGACTCATAAAAAGTGCATTCCTCTTAATTAAGTCTGCGACACTGAGAAAATGTCTGTTTCATGTCATGTGACATTTGGTAATAAAACATGTGCCCACGGGGGGGGGACTAGATGGCTAACTGAGAGCAGTGAATTTTGAGAGCTCCATAAACTAGTATAATAATATAGGAACATTTTATTATTTTTCAAGTTTAAATGATCATTTATTTATTTATTTATTTATTTACATTTGTTGACCAGGAAAATCCGACTGGACACAGGTCCTTTTTCAGCGGAGGCTCGGGGAGAAAAGCTCCACAATAAAAACAACAATTAAAAACAACAATTAATTACAAGTTACAAGAAGTATAGGTAGGTTTTGTTTAACAATAGTAGTAAACAGTTATAGTTCAAAATGAAATTATTTAGTTAAATGGTACAACACTTATATCATCGGTGCCATAAAAGACTAGCAAGTATTTTAATAGCTGAGCTAGCAGCTATTACCCTTGAATAACAGTGGCTAAGATTACAGCTGAGATATAGGTTTACAAGCAATGTATTTGGCTGCAATCCGAGGTAGTTAGAGGGGTGGAAGAAAGGGATTAGAGAGGTTGTGGTAGAGATGTTAGAGAGGTTTGTTACAGGGGCATGTCCAGTGCTCTTTTAGATGAGATTTTAGAGCAGCTTTGAAGTTAGTGCATGATGACACAGATGTTATAGTGTGAGGAGGGGTATTCCATAATTTTGCTATGGAGTAGGAGAAGAGAGCTTCTCCAGCAGAGTTCCTGGTTTTAGTTAACTGTAATCGATTGTTGTTGCTGGAGCGTAGTGGTCTGGTGGTATGATAGGGTTGGAGTAAATTTTGGAGCGAGGGGACTTTTAGAGGATGATTTAGTAGTTTGTGGGCGTGTGAGAGTCGATATCATTGAAGGAGGTGAGGGAGTTCTAGGCAGCTTAGTTCAGTAAGTGAAGTGCAGTGGTGGCTACGGTAGTTTGTGTCAGTGGCAAACCTTGCTATTTTGTTGTAGCAAGCTTTGAGTTTACCTAACTCAATTTGCCTTAGGTTGGTAAATAATGGAGAGACGTAGAGTAGGGTGGAATTAAGGTGGCTATTTGCAACTGAAATCTTGGCTGTTTTGGTGAGGAATTGCTTATTTCTGTATAAAGCTCCTAGTTTTTTGTGTACTCTTTTATGGTTAACAAGATGTGGATGTCAAACTTGAGGTTATTGTCAATTTCAACTCCAAGTAGTTTGGTGTGGTCTGTCGGGGGGGGGTAATGGTGCTGTCATTGGCTTTAATATTAAATTGGTGGGTATTTAGATTGTGTTTGGTGGGTTCGAAGATGAGGAGTTTTGTTTTGTTTGGGTTAAGTATTAATTGTGCATCTGAAAACCAAGTTTCAACTGAGGAAAAGGCTTCCTGTGTGGTCATTTGAAGTTCAGGTAGGGAGTGGGCTGAGCAGATGATGGTGGAATCATCTGCGTACTGTATGAGAGTGGCTTGTTTGGTAGCAGAGGCTAGATTATTAGTGAATATGGAGAAGAGTAAGGGTCCAAGAATGGATCCTTGGGGAACACCTATTGAGACAGGAAGTTGGGGAGATATATCATTATACCAAACAACGGATTGATAGCAGTCAGTCAGGTAGCTCTGGAACCAGTTTGTGACAGACTGAGAGAAGGATAGAGTACTGAGGACAGTGATGAGTTATTTATGAGAGATCATGACAAATGCTTTAGATAGGTCTAGGAAAGTTGCAGAGCTGAAATAACCTTTGTTTTTATGTTGAAGGATTGTATTAGTGAAATCAAGTAAGGCAGTGGTTGTGCTGTGGTATGGTCGGAAACCATGTTGTATGTTAGATAGGAGGTTATTAGCAAGGAGGTAGCCTAGAACCTGAGAGTGAATGCATCTCTCAAGTATTTTTGATAGAGGAGACAGAATTGCTATGGGCCAGTAGTTGGTGAATTCTGTGGAGGGGGATAATGTGGGATATTTTCCATTGTGAAAGGACATAGCTTAAAGATAAAGATTGGTTAATCAGGATTGCAACTGGATAGGCTAGGGCTTCAGCTGCAGTTTTAAGGTACTCAGCTGGGAGGTTGCCAGCTGCTAGTTTTATGGTCTTTAGTTTTGATAAGAGTTTTTTATGTTGGAGGTAGGGATAGGAGAGAAAGCAAATGCAGTGGACAGGTTACTAGGTGTAGTTGGAGGGGGTAGGGGAGAGGGGTTGTGTTTAAAATGTCAGAAATCTATAGATAAACTACTAAACTACATAAATAGAAATTTTGGTGGAGATATACAAAAATGTTCCTGTCAAGTAACTTGGAGATATATTGAATCACTGAATATGAACAACTCAAGGAATTCTCATCCAGATGCTGCTTTGAAAAAAAGAACTGCAATTGATGACATCTACCTTACAAGAACTATCTTTGAAGTTGGATGCCTTTAAATGACTTAGAAAACCTCAAATTAAATTCTCAAGAACATACTGATACTCCTAAGTAACTAGTACAGCAACACCATACAAAAATAACAAATATAGAGACTTTTCTAAATGACATTGAAGGGAGACTCATAGAGGAAGTATTCCCAAAAGAATTTCTGCTTAAACAGAATACATGGCTGCTAAACAAAATAGATGACTTAGAAAACTGGGAAATGAGAAACAACATAAGGATCATTGGTCGGCCTGCAAACACTGAAGGAGAAGACATTATTTCATTCTTAACAACCTGGATTCCTGAATTTTTAGTCTTGAAAGAGGGACTTTCATTTGGGATTGAAAGGGCGCATAGAGCACTGAGGAAACCTACTTCTAACTCAACAAATACTCCACCTAGATCCATAGTTACAAAATTCCTTTCATTTCTGGACAAGGAACTAATAATAAAATCTGCTTGGAGAAAATCACCCTTAAAATACAATCAAAGCCTGATAAGGTTTGACAATGATTATTCTTCCAGAATACTAGAACAAAGGAAAAAAGTCTGGCCAATAATAAAACTATTGAAACAAAACAACATTAAAGCACAGCTGGCCTTTCCAGCCAAGATAAAAATACTTTTGCCAATGAGATGAAAACCTTTAATGACTTAGAAGAAGCTACTACATTTATCAAAAACAACAACATTGTGTCTGCCCCAGAAGAAATGGAATTGATGGCCCCTACTCTTAAAGAATAAAAGAAACAAATCATTGGACTGATGCTAGAAAGAAGAAACAAAAAAACTGATTCCAAGACAGCTGCCCTCCCCCCCAAAAAAAAAACTCTTACAACTACATCTCTCAAAGTATCAACTGATATGGTACATCATTTGTCATCTGTTTTTATTTAAAAAAGGAGGGATTCTTAACTGAGAAACAGTAATGATTTATTCAGAATGTTCAAAGAATCCAATAATTCTTCACAAAGGTAGGTCAAGATGGGTTACTATTTACATTATATATAAGCCAAACAAAGCAACATATAATACAAACATAGAAATTTCTATTCCCCTACTTGAACTCAATGAATACTTATCTTGGTCATTTTTCATTGATTTTACTTATAATAATTTAAGTAATTAATTAACTAATTCAACAAGGTACCAATCATCAGAGTTCAGACTTAAATGTAACAAATCAACATCATATATAATAGCAGTAACAGTAGAGTGTTTTGAAAAAAAAATGCTGTCATGGCGATTAATGCCTTCTTCAGTTAAAGTATGATTTAGAAATATCATCTATATCCATGCTAAATAATAGTAGCAAGCTCTTAGTACAAATGCCATCATTATAATGTCTAAATATAGTTAATATTAATTATGGCAGGTATCACAGCTATGAGTGCTGTTTGATCAATCCTGATATGATGTGCATGGATGCAGCCGTGTCTGGCAGTTATTACTAATGTCATTATTATTCTGTCTAAACATAATTAATATCAGTTATGGCAGGTGTCATGGCTTTGAGTGCTGTTTGATTGTGCCTGTCATGGTGTATGTGGATGTGTCTGTGTCTGGCGGCTGTTGTATATTGCTGTTTCCATCTCCAGGAGGCTGTGTGTTGCGGCTTGTGTAGAGGTTTACTGATGCTTGTGTATTGGGAGGAGACATTTGGTGTTTTGGCCTGGGTCCGGGGGAAGGGGGTGGATGGAGCTGGTTTGGGATGTTTTGGCAGAGTGGTTTGTGTATCTGCTGAGTGAGAGGTGGGAGGGCTGGAGGAGTGCGTTGTCTCTTTTGAGACAGCTTGTTGGGAGTTTTTTATTTTTGTTCTGTTTGCTCTCTGCTCTTTTCCTGGCTGCTGCCTCACTGAAAGGGAGGGAATTTGGGCTTGAAGTTGCAGTGAAGAGAAGCTTTGCTTCAGTTGGATCGCGAGCCTCTGGTATGCAGTACACAGACACATTAACAGAAACAGATGCTCCCGGGTTGCTATGGTAACAGAGACAGAGTGACGATAATGCTTAACGGCTCTGAGGAGCCTCCGAGATGATTCTCAGCAATGATGTTTTTGGTTTTAAAAAAAATAAATATAATAAAAGGGCTATTTTAAACCACATGTACACATATTGATGGTCTCCCAATACTTTGTTTAGCTCATTAAGTTGATTCTTGATAAAAAAAACTCACACAATAGTTATGTAATTTATGATTTTAGTAAATCTAGACATAAAATATATAATCATCATATAAGATGAAGCAGTCTGCCGAATTTAGATATTAAAGACAGGATTTAATAACATGGGCTTGTGTATAATAACACTACTGTCTTAACTTGTCATAAATGACATACACTACATTGAACATCAAGGGGAAGCATGATGATTTTCTTATATAAGTAAATATGCATAACAAGTCATGTAATTGCTTTAACTTGAATTGTGGTTTTTGTAACCCATCTTGACCATATATAATACTTAAGCTGTTATCAAGGTAACTAATGTTTTATACATGGCATCAAACTAACAAAGTTGTTCAAGAGAAACAGTAGAAGCCTGAACTTGAAATGTCACAGAATGTAACAATCATATTCTGAACAAATAGTATTAAATTGATAATAGATAGTTTAATAACATTGGCTTGAGTAAAATAACACTACTGTTTTAACTTGTCATAAATGACATGCACTATATTGAACATCAAGGGGAAGTATGATGATTTTCCTATATAAGTAAATATGCATAACAAGTCATGTAATTGCTTTAACTTGAACTGTAGTTTTTATAACTCATCTTGACCATATATAATACTTAAACAGTTACCAAGGTAACTAATGCTTTACACATGACATCAAACTGACAAAGTTGTATAAGAGAAACAATAGAAGACTGAACTTGAAATGCCACAGAATGTAACATATTCTGAACAAATAGTATTAAAGTGACAATAGACACTCAGTTTAATAACATGGGCTTGTGTATAATAACACTACTGCTTTAACTTGTCATAAATGACATGCACTATATTGAACATTGCTTTAACTTAAATTGTGGTTTTGTAACACATCTTGACCATACATAACACTTAAGCTGTTACCAAGGTAACTAATGTTTTATACATGACATCAAACTGACAAAGTTGTTCAAGGGAAACAATAGAAGCCTGAACTAGGAATTTCACAGAATGTAACAATTACATTCTGAACAAATACTATTAAATTGACAATGATCACTCAGTTTAATCTTTGCTGATTATACAAAATAGAATGTTGCCATTTAAATCTAAAAACTTTCAGTATATGCCATAAAATGGCAATTTATGAATATGGAAAGGGAACTTGTAAAAATTAATCACAATAAGTGAATTTGTTATTTTTAACCTATAATTTCACTCATCCCATCATAAGAAATGACAAATATGAAATTCTTATGTGTAGGAAATGGGGGGAAGCGGGTTGCACTGATAATTA
Organism: Protopterus annectens; assembly: GCF_019279795.1. Taxonomy (NCBI): domain Eukaryota; kingdom Metazoa; phylum Chordata; order Ceratodontiformes; family Protopteridae; genus Protopterus; species Protopterus annectens. The sequence continues at coordinate 1,061,629,421 of NC_056739.1, forward strand.
AAATGCACTAACTTTCATCAATGTTTACATAAAAAAAACTTGATCCTTTAAGTAAGTTAGCAAAAAACAAAGTAATTACTTAAATGCTGGTAAACAATGAAATATAATTTCTGATATATCCAGTAAAATACATTGTACTATAAACATTAGATATAAGTATTATTACCATCTATTTATATTAATTAATACGTTTTGAAAATCTTCATCAATAAGGGTGAATGTTAAATAACTGTGTGTTATAATCTTTTACTAAGGTTTTATATATGCTACATCCTACTTTACTATGATTTAATTGCTTGTCATCTATCTTTCATGTAAATATTAATTGCTTATACAATAAGTAGACATTTATATTGTATTAGAATTCTGTCTAATCTACAATAGTACTATATCTGTTCAAAATAATATAAATATTGCTTATTCCTATTACAAATATTCTCCATATGATAATTCAATTTATGGAGCTCAGATGTTCTGGATTGTCAAGGCATGAGTGATAATCTGATGGATTTAGATTAGGAATGATTTTCATTCCATGGCTAGTGTGGATCTTAGTTTTGTTAACATTTATTAATTTAAATTTATTTCACAAAAACATTTTTAGTATGTCTGACCAAAACATTATTTTATTGGTAAAAACTCAAAGTATAAAACTGATAATTTCCTTTAAAAGTTCAAACATATACTTTATAGTTATCAGAGTAAAATGTTTAATAGTCACAATAAAACAAAAAAGATATAGTCTAAATAACCTAAGATGGATTTAACTTTATTATCTTTAAATACCAATTGCTTAAACAATCCTAGCAAGAGATCAAATCTACTGAAATATTTAAAACTGAATAAAGCACAAATTGTCTTTCCTCAAGAAACTCATTTCAAAACGAATGACAATTACAAATGGAATCCTAAGGAATATATGATATTGTCGCAATCCACTTATAAGACAAAGACAAAAGGGGTAACAATTTTATGGAAAACAAATGTGATTAACCCAGAAATCATTTATAAGTATGAAGATAAAGAAGGCCTTATAGTAATAGTTAGATATAATAACAGAATATGGACCCTAGCCAATCTATACTGGTTCCCAGGCATTGGATCAGGAACTGTTAAAAAACACTTGGATTTCATTTCCAATAATTATAAAGGCAACTTAATATTAGGAGGAGATTTTAACTGTATATCTGATATTTCTGAAACTACAAATAAAAGACCGTTGCGTAATCTGCTGTATCAAAAGCTTTAAACAAGTGGGTAGAATCATTTCATCTTGTAGATACTTTCAAATTTAAAGAAGATAAATATTTGTTGTTTTCCCATCAAGATCACAGATTTGGTACCAAAACTAGAATAGATAAAATATTTGCTGCCCATGACTTACACTCTAAAATCATTAATTTCTCAATCACTCCCTGCCCCTTTTCAGACCATAGTTCATTGATACTAAAACGTCAAAATGGGTGCAAACCATTAATCTTTAACTAGAATTCCAGTATATATAACTAAAATTGAAGAGTTCAAACCCTGGTTATTATCTGGATTACAGTTCTTAGATATTAACTACACCACAGAGATAAATAAAATAATGATATGGTACTCATTAAAAGCTTACTTATATGGTAAAACCATAACTTGGTATAAAAAAAATCAGAGAATGGGATTCTGAATTATTAGATCTACAATCCAAACTTTTGTCAGTAAAAGCTGAAAAAATCAAAATCATTTGGAGATGAAAAAGAAAGTAGAAGTATTAAACAATAAATACAATGAAATTCTAACACATAAAACTAGTTTAGCTTTAGAAAAACTAAAAATTGATACTTTGGCCACTTCTCCCAAATATCTACATAATTTATCCACAAGAATCAAAATACAATCAAAAGCTAATAACATTAAAAGTATCTTCCATGAAAAGAAAGGGAAAATGTCTCGGATATAGTTGACACTCTTGATGCCTATAGAAATCACTATATGGAACATTTCCAAAAAGAAAATATACATATCGATCAATTAAATCTAGATGAAAAATGTTCTAATAAAAAAAAATACCAGAAAAATTAAAACTAGATCTGCAAGCACCCATATCCTACAAAGAAATTACAGATACAATAAAAGAGGGTAAAATGATAAAGCTCCAGATATAGATGGCATAATTATGGAAATATATAAATGTTTTCCTCTAAAGATACTATCCTTCTTCCATAAAACTCTATTAGAAATTCAGTCACAAGCTTTAATACCACCCTCTTGGAGATATTCCTTAATCACACCAATCTTAAAGGAAAACAAACCCCCAAACCTCTGTACCTCATATAGACCTATATCATTATTAAATAATGACTATAAGATATTTATGACAATATTAACTAACAGAATGAAAATACCACTATCCAAAACAATAAATAATGATCAAACTGGATTTATATATCACAGACACATGCATGACAATATTAAAAGAATAATTTCTCTTATAGATTATATTAATAAAGAAAATAAAGAACACTCATAATTGGCTTAGATATAGAGAAAGCATTTGATTCCCTAAATTGGGACTATTTATTCAAAATTCTGGTGTTATTTGAATTTCCTCCTTTCTTTGTTCATCTACTAAAGAATATATACATAAATAATTTATTGTATGTTAAGCTAGGTCCTTTCACCTCTGAATCTATACATATAACAAAGGGTACTAAACAAGGATGTCCCATGTCACCAATTCTGTTTGCTTTGGCTATTGAAATATTGGCAGATTCAATATGTAACAATACAAAAATCAAAGGAGTTTATGAACAATACAATTCTAAAGTAATGCTGTTTGCTGATAACATAATATTATCATTATCCAATACAAAAGAGACATTAGAAGAATTAGACATTTATTTTAATTGACATATTTTACAGGACTTCGGGACTCCATTTCAATAAATCAAAATCAAAATTTTTATTTTTAAGTAAAAAAAAGAATTGCAGATGAAGGGGAATCATATTATAGGGAAACAAGAATCTACCTTAAAATATCTAGGAATTGAGTTATGCAAGGATAATAATGAATTAGTCTAAAAAAACTACAATAATATAATCAATACAGTTAAAATCTCTGTGGAAAAGTGAAACAAAATAATATTAACATTTGAAGATAGACTACAGTTAATAAAAATGGTTTTACTACCCAAGATTTTATATATAACTTTGCCAATACAACTGTTACCAGAAAGGAATATACTCAAAGAAATAAACTCATGCCTAGTAACATTTTTATGGTTTCCCAAAAGAAACAGAATAGCTTTAATACATCATATTAGACCATGAAAACAGGGAGGATTAAACTTTCCTGATATAGAGACATATATAAAAGCATCAGTATCTAAAACAATCTCAGATTAGATAAATCCAAATTATTCTACAAATTGGAAAGAATTACTAACTGTAATATCAATAAATTAATTTGATTTACAAAAAAAATTTCAAATAACAGATAAAAAACAATTTGCCATAGCACATATTATGTATTAGTATGCAATATAACATAACTAAGCCAACTAAAACTTGTATGATTAATTATTACATTGACTCATTTAGGAAAATTATTAATGCAAATATAGATTTAAAAATCTGGTTTGATCTTTTAACACCATTCATAGTTACAAATAGCTATCCACATAAAATATACAGAGAAATAATTCATTCCTGGGAACAGAAAAGATTTGTTTGTTGGTTTCAATGTATCAAAGCACTAAAAGGTCTGGATATGCAAACAATAGAAACAACATACAAAATTCCACAACAAGATTGGCTAACTATGCAAAACATTCTGACATAGTCACAAGATTTATGCAGAATAATTAGTAATTCTTCATTTAAAGAAATACCTAAACTTATGAAATACCTACATGAAATTATATGTAATGATTATGACATGGAAAATAGTATTTTGAAATTTTACAAGATATTGATAAATTATAAAACAACACCCAAATCCTCATATTGGAATTATATAACAAAAGGACACTCATTACAGCTAACTGAAGAAATTAAATCAAATATTTTATTATCAACAAAACATACATCCTTTAAACAATACTGGAAAATTTTTAATTGGAAATGTTTGCACAGAGCATTCTTAACTCCAGATAGAATTACTAAAATTAATTCTTCCACAAAGGGAATATGTTGGAGGTGTGAGCAAATACACAATGCAGATTGGAATCGCATGCTTTTCGACTGTGTTAAAATTAAGCCATTTTGGAATGGTATTAAAAACTTTTTACAAGCTTTATTTAATGAATCATTTAACTTATCTAAAGCTCTAGTATTATTAAATGTGTACAAAGGTCCTCATTTGAATGAGTCAAATATGTATCTAGTTTGGACAATACTTGCAATCTCAAGAAAGTGTATAACAAGAAGATGGAATACAAACACAATACCGACTTTGGGATACTTCTACAGCCTACTGAAGACCACAGCATTGTTGGAAATTAAAATTAAAGAATTAAGGATTCATCCTAAGCCATTTATTAACAATCCATGGAAAAAAGTCTTATCATTAATTGACACTGTACAATAACTGAACAGATACACTCTGATAATGGATTGTTATACCGATAAAGTAATTGTATATATTGAGCTCTGTTATAGTGTCAGGCTGATGTAAATAGTGTACATAGTTATTTAAGATGTTATATACAAATACTATGGAATTTATTTAACTGTATTTAAAATAAAAAAATTTTGAGAAAAAAAAATGTGTGCCCACTTTTATCCCCTCAGTCCCAAAACATAGATTTATGCTGTCTAATTAAATAAATGATTAATTAGTATTACCAAAGAAACAGATATAACTGTAAGTATAGGGTGCCAGCAAATGCAAAGTAAAAGGCATCAGTAAAGAGATATTTTCTTAAGATTCAATTACACATAAACAGAGATTTTCCTCCCTTTTAAAACTGAATTTCTGATGACGGATTTCCTGTGTTGCAGACACATTACTTTGTGTTAATAGTGAATAGATTACAGAGACAGTTGGTACCATATGGAGGAAGTATCCCAAGCATGCATTACTCATTGCTACTCCATGAGAATACTACAGGAGAAGCAGCATCACTGCAACATATCTGCACTGACAACAGTGCCATGCTACTACAGCAGCTGTCAGTAGGGGCTATAGTACCATGTAGCTTAATAGGCCTGTGCCACTACTGACAGCTACTATGGCATAAGCAGAGGGAGGTGCAGCTTGGGGTGCCCTTCTTCACTATCTCATTGAGCGCATTTTATAAAAGTTTCAGGCTTTTTTGCTATGCCAATGGGGTAGGAATCTCCTGCATATTATTCAAAGCAAGAGTTCTAGTCCTGCTGATGTTCCTATTGGTAGGTCTCTGTAGTATTGTTATCTGGAAGACTCATTGGATTATGCTGTCCTGTAATGCTGCAGAACATGCAGCACTACTGACTTCATCTCTGCAGCATTTATATTACTATATACAGATTCCCATGCATTTGTCAATGTTGTAAAGCTGATGTTTTTAAACAAGGTTCTGCTATGCACAGCCCCAGCATCCCAAAAGCAGCAGTCTTTCCATTTTATTTTGGTGCTGGTAATGTACAACTGAGCTGCCATAAATGTCTGGACCTCATATGCAGTACACACCATAATTCATACATTTGTGAATTGTAAGATATGGTGCAGTGCCTCATTTGCATACCTATTCTTTGTCTGGTCTCACCATGGTACACAGTAGTGCAAGAAGATATTCTATAAGTGTGGACATGTTTGTGAACTACATCAGGCTCTGATGTGTTTTTACTACATACCAGCCTACACAGTTGCAGACTACATCACTGAATTCCATTAAAAAATTGTATCTTCTTTGATGATTTTTGTGGTGTGCATTCCATTCAGATTAATCTCTTATTTATTGCTTTTTTGCACTAACATGCCTTGACAGTATATCACAATGTTTTTCTTAATACTTCAATGGTCCAAAATTTAGTTCATGTATTTTCGCCAAATTTCTTTCCTTATCTGATTAGGCACTATTGCTTTATCTGCTTTAAGTATTATATCCTGCACACAGTTTATTCTTTAAATGAAAAGTGGTGTTGTTTGTCTTTCTTAATAGCTGCATTTATTTTTGGTTATCCTTTAATTACTACAGTTTGAAGCCTTCTCAACTTCTGATCACTCTGTAAATACTTGCAAAATAGTTTCAAGTCTTTTTGGAGATGGGGAATTGTGGAATTATGTAATTTACTTCTACTCCTTCCCCATGCAAATCTTGATACAAATCTCTCAACAAATCTACAAATTTCTCAGCAAATCAACTATATGCACCTCCTTGCCAAGTTTATACTTTAATCTGTCATACATCTGCAGTATCTCCAAAATTCTTTGCAATCTTACAGATGCCTTATACAATAAATTCTCATATCCATACAGTACTGCAAGAAGCGCTTTTTTCCTACCCCAGGGAAGGCTGGCATAATGATTAAAGTGCAAGGTACAGGGTTTGATTCTCACATGGGGTCATTGGCTAGGCATAAAATGGCTCATAAGAGCAGTTAGCCTACTACTTGTATGTGAACCTATATGCCTGAGTATATGTGCTCTGTCTGGCATACCTTCTTATAGGAATAGGACAACTGTACTAAAAGCATCTCCTTATAATATAGCTGACTTACTCAAATGAAAATAATTCAGTATGGGTGCCTCAGGTGATAACTGTTTAAACATTTTTATCATGGTATTCCAGTACCACGATAAATCATATTCTCCATTGTCAGATTCTTTGTCACATTTAGAATAATCTTAAAAAGGTAGTGCCTCATTTTCAGAAATCACATTAGAGCTATTTTGTCCTCAGGTGAGAGCATATAACTTAAGCCTTACTTATTATCTGGTTTCAAGCTTTTTGGATCTTTCCAAATCTTTTGATATGGTTGATCATCGACTATTAATCCACAACCTGCAAACACTTTGTCTAGATCCCAAAGCCCTTCAATGGTTTAATTCCTACCTAAGTGGTAGACAGTATGCTGTACTTTGGCAGAGCAAACTCTCTACCCTACTACCTAACACCCTGGGAGTACCACAAGGTTCTATACTAGGACCCCTGTTAATCTCCATCTTCATCAATGATTTGAACACTGTCATACCTAAAGTCAGCTGTATCCAGTATGCAGATGACTCTACTCTGATTTGCTCAGCAACATCCCCTACAGAGTTACAGTTAACTACCCAGACCACCTTTAACACCATAGAAAACTGGCTTACCATACGGTGCCTGATACTGAATCCTAAAAAAACAAAAATGCTGTTATTCTCACCTACACAAAGGTCTAGTGCTGTTAGCTTTACAATTAAAGCAAAGGATGGCACAATAATCAACCCTGACCTCTCTACTAAACTATTAGGTGTCACTATAGATAACAATTTAAAATTTGACCTACATGTTAACCAATTGATCAAAACCATCAATAAAAAACTAAGATCACTGTACAGAATAAAAGACTTCCTGACTCCCCCAGCCAAAGTTGCCATTGCTCAATCTCACCTTCTCTCTACTCTTCTGTATGCATCCCCTCTTCTCTGTAATACTAACAAGACTGTCCTGAACAAACTCACCATCTGCTACAATCACACTGCCAGGTTTGCCACTGGGCTGCCTTTTAGGACACATCATTGCATCAATCTAATCCAGCTTGGATGGCTTGAACTACCCAGTCCAATCTTATATAACCAACTGGTTATGGCCCACAAAATTATATGCAACCCTGAAAACACCCCTGCACTCAAAAATCTGGTCACCCTATATAATAACCCTAGACCGCTGTGATCCTCCAACAGACTCCTTATCTAGATATGTAAAACTAATAACCTAGCCAGCGACTCTCTCTTTACAAACTGTGTAGGTAGATCATGGAACTCTCTACCACCTGATATTACCTTACTCTCTTCTCTAGGTCAGTTCAAAACTAAGCTCAAACACTACCTGGGATCAAACTGGACATGCTATTGTATCAAGCTTGGTTAATCTTTTCTCTGGATTGTGGACAGTTGCTATGTAGCTTATCATGTACTGCAACTTTCAGGTTTTACACTCTGAACAACTGTACCTAAGGAACTATTATAATGATCGTTCATTGAATTAATGTAAAAATTCTATATGTAATTTGTATGGTTTGCCTCTAATCTCTGTAAGTATTTTATTTGCAATTTGTAACATGTGACATGTTCAATTTTTTTTATTTCTTGGAGCTTTTCTCCCCGGGGCTCCGCTGAAAATGGGCATATATCCAGTCGGACTATCCCGGTCAACAAATGTAAAATAAATAAATAAATAAATAAAATTAAATAATAAGGAATGTGACATATTATGTAAAGGAAGCTTCAACAAAGGAACATTCCATCAGATTTCATGAATTAAAAACTTTCCTTAGCATTCCTGGGTAAAGAAGAAGGCAAGTCCTTTATACCCTTTACTTGTATGACATCTTCCACAAATACACAACCTATGGAGAAGTTTACATTTCTTACTTTCTTGCAGGACAGCTGCACCAGTGGTCTGTTGGTAATGCATTCCTCACTATAATCTGAATTTCCTGATGGTAAGACATGGCTCATGTATCCAAGCTCTGTAACTCTGATTTTAAACTTAAATGTTTTTAGTCTGAGGTTAATTTGGCTATTTTTTTTTAGTAATTCAGTGAATCCTGCAATATTGTGTTTTTTTTTTTTGAATTGGCTCCATACCGGCATACATGTATTGTTCTTTTAGCCTTGTATTCTTTGATTGGTTGTCATTTCTGGTGCCACATATGTTTAAATGTAGGATTTGTACAGGCAGTAAGAGTCAAATAGTTTGATATTTAATGTAGGTAAGTTATAATGGGTAGTAACAATGAAACTTTAATTTATAATAAAAGTTTCAGTATTAGCTCTGTGTGTGTGTGTGTGTGTGTGTGTGTGTGTGTGTGTGTGTGTGTGTGTGTGTGTGTGTGTGTGTGCATTTGCACCTAAGTGTTAGGGTAAAGTCTTGGGAAGGGGATAGGTTTCATGCTGTGCTTGTTCATTGGTACAATTGGTGTGTGACTGTCTTGATTTGTGGTACTGATAGTGAAAGGGTATTTAGTGAGCTAATGTGTGGAGGTGGGCTTAGATGCAGGATAGGGTTAAAGCCTCTTATCATGGGTGGTAGCTCTAGCCATATCCATTGCCCTAGTCCTAATATTACACACTGGGCCACTAAACATCCTTTCCCTAAAACTGTCACTATGCAATGTGTGCCTGCAAGTTAGTGGTCTGTTGTTCTTTTATTTTTATTTATTTATTTTTTTAGTTATTGATCACAAAAGGAAATGGGTTGTTTTTTTTGTGATCAATTTCATTTTGGAGATTTAAATTTGTGATTCTCTGTGTGGTCAGCTTAATATTTTGTGTATCACTATCAGTGTATTTAGCCATTGCAATTATACTCACAGAATTACAGGATGAAAGGTATGCCAGATAAGTAAGTCAAGAGATCATTTCTGCATTGCCAGCACCTACCATCAACATACACCTTCCACTTCCAAGACAGGATACATTTCAGGCCAGGGCTGAATGTGCAGATAGCTATTGAAAGATATGAATGTGTCACCATCTTTAACATGTAAAAGAAATTTGTTCCAGAGATAGAGTAACCATTGGTTAATAAATCTGTCCATCCAATATGTTTCATTTATGTGGTGGTGGAAGCTTAGGTCCTTAGATTAAGTGTTTGCAGAGCTGACTGTCTTATGGAGGTACAAGAAATGTGGTAGGGTAGGATCTTTGATGGAACAAAATTGAAAATAGGGATAAGAATTCAAGTTGATCTTGATAGGTAAAGGTTTTAAGACAATTAATATTTTGAGTTAGGAACCTTAGGGGTATTTATAGTTGCATGATATGGCTAGCTAGGTACATGCAAAAAATGGACAATGTACTCTGTAATTGGCCTAATTAGGGCTGTGTTCACAGGAATAACAACTTCTTTTGACATGGACGAGAAGAAATGTCTTTTGAAATTAGTTGGACTAGGTAGTAGAATGCCCTGATGACTATTGTTACATCATAGTCACAGGAGAGAGAATTGTTGAAAAATGTGTTTACTTGGAGTGAGATACAAGCTATACTATAAGTTGTAGGCAAGAGATGTTGTCCAAGAATCATAATCTTGCAGTTTATTGCATACAGTTAAGCTTTTTTTCTCAACACTACTGGTTTGTAAGGATTAGGTCTTGCTCTGCTTATTTTACATCATGAGTGGAGTGAATCATTACTCCCATCTTACTGTTATTGGCAAATATGGTTATTCTAGTCTTGGGTTTATTGTATGGAGGTCAGAAGGTCAGAAAAGTATACGCCAAATAGGAGGAATCCCAGCTCTGAGCCTTGCAGAACTCTGCTAGTTATTTTATTACTTTGTGATCTGGCACTTGCCAACTTAGTTATGTGGTATGTTCTATGTTTCAGCCAATTTGCAAACTATATAACCATATAAGGATTTACCTTGAGATCCTTTAGCTTAGTTACAATGCCAGTATGGGGTACAGACTATGATCAGATCCATATATGCTGAATGAACTGAATGACCCAGATGCATTGCCTCTGTGACCTTTTTATAGAAGTGTACAAAATTACGACCTGTTCTTGATAAAACCAAACTATTGTAGGTCCATTTGTATGAGGTTTTGAATACTCTTTATGAAGTCAGATATAATATATTCCATGGCTTTGCAAATCAGGCTAGTTAGGCTGGTGGGTCTATACTTCCCAGGAGTTGTAGTAGGGACTCCTTTGTGAAGGGGCATTACAACAGCTGTTTCCAATACCTGACGGACATACCCTGAAGTTAGGCTTAAACCAGACAAGTGCAAGAAGGGTTTAATGAATGCATGTTTGCCAGTGTTTATTAAGCATCAAATTAACTTGTCTGGGACAATGGAAGAGTTTTTATTTTTGGATAGCACAGTCAGGATGTGCTCCATGCTAATCTTAGGAGGTGTATGGGATTCAGGGATTTGTAGAATTTCAATGAATGTTTCTGTGGTAAAGTTGGCACTAAGTCTGTCTGCAAGTAAGTTAGCTACATCTAAAAGGTTAGTATGAGAAATGCAATTTAAGATTAGCTTAGTTTTCTAAGGGTCTGTATCATATGTTCGAAAGATAAAAAGAGCGAATGCTCTTTTATCAACCACTAAATGCCGAAACCACTAAATATAGAAGACACAGAACAGCGATTTTTTTCCCCAGGGAAAAAAATCGCTGCTCTGCGAAATAAAATCCAAACACAAAATAAAGTGGGGAGTTTCACTCCTCACACCCCCCCTACTTAAATATACCAACTTCGAGATTACACCACAGTGGAGCAAATGGCAAAGTCCCGAAAACGGACCAGTGATTTTTTCCCTGGGTAAAAAATCGCTGTTCCGTGTCTTTGGTATTTAGTGGTTTCGGCTTTCAGTGGTCAATAAAAGAGCGTTCGCTCTTTTTATCTTTCGAACATATGATATAGACCCTTTTCTAATGGACTTAAAGAAGGATTTGCAGTCATCCTTTGTTTAAGTAATGCTTAGCTTTGATCTTTCTGGTGGTCATTTTTATTTTCTTACTGATCTCTTTTATAGAGTCTCTAAAGTGAAAGTTATATTATTAATGCCATTGAACCATTCAGTTATCTGTGGAACAGCTCTTTTAAACACTTCAGTTGCTAAATGAATAGTAGTATGTACCTCCCTGTGAGTGAATTAAAAGTATATAGCGTTGAACTTCACCTATCAAACCTTCTTTGCCCTAATCCCTGAACTGCATGAAGTGCAGGAAAAATGCTCTGATTCTGATATGATAGAGCTCACATCTTGAGTTGCACAATATGGATAATAGCCTTTTATAGCTTTATTCAAATGTCATGTAGCTATACAAACATGAATTCTACTTGGCTTCAGTACAATGAACTACAGTAACCATGATGTTTATCCATTATGCAGACTGTTTCTTAATCATGTCCATCTGCTTCATGTGGTTGTTATTTCTCATTCCTTGTTTGCATAATCACTAGAATTTTCATTGCATTGTGTGCTACAGGCTGCATTATAGTATCTAGCTGAATATGATCAACTGTTATTATATAGTCTGCATTAGTAAATTAATCTCTGATATCTTTAAGCAGATCATCAGACTGAACGTTTTGTGATCCACACTTTAATTCTGCATTCACACTGAGAATTCTGTTTACCATGCCAAGCTTCTGACAAGTCAAATTATCTAATATAGACACATCAACCAAATGGAATAGAAGCTTGTGTTTTCTCTTTGTATAGTCACACTTAAACACTTTCTGAAATTTCAGTATTACATGATGCTTAGAAAAATAAATTATTTACACAATGACTGATTCAGGTAACTTTTTAAAAAAATATACTCATTTATCTGACTTCTATCAGTCTCTAGACTTTGCATCAGTGTCTAGTCTAGCTTATCATTTTAGTAATTATGAGTTTTCCAATCATTTTTGGTAGTGGCTTTTCTACACTCTTATCTCACATGCTGTTTTCACTGTACACATTTGCAACACAAGTCATGCCCATGAACATGTCATTTATTTTATTTTGATGTAATACTTGCATACTCATTGAGTTTGCATGCAATATTTCCATTATGACACTTTACCAAAATGATTGCTTTTGTCACAGCATCTGCAGACTTGATTAATAGCAGGATTATAGCATGTAAATGAACATACATCTGCTCAGAAGATGGAGGCACCAGTGTTCGGCAACTACTTTAGTATATCCACAGTTTTCTCACAAAATGTACAAAAGGTACAAAGAAGCATGTCAGTTATGCATTTATTTATATTTATTTACTTCGGTACTTATGTATTATCGCAACCACTTTAGAAAAAATGCACAATTAACAGGTCGCTAAGCTTCCTGGCTGAAATCACTGGTGAGTGCTCCACATTTTGGCCATTTGCTCCAACCATACTACAAGAAGTAGTGTTCAACATTTTGGAGAGGGACTTTATATACCTGGAAAACTAATGGAATAACAGGTTTTTGAATTAGCATGCATTTCTGGGAGTATATAAAGTCTGTAACTCAAATGTGCGGCATTATTTAATGACTCAAATCCTCAGTGATTTGCCAGAAAAACACAAATTTTACGAAGAGCAGACCAAAATATGAAGTGAAAAACTGGACACTTGACAGGTATACAACATGTGAGTGACAGCAATTATACCAGTTTAGCAGCATTTACCTCGTTGTAAAAAGAGCGATCCTTATTCTGAGACTCAGTATAGTCCGTTCCTCCTGAAAGGGTTTATGTACACAACCATTAAGAATTTTATCAAATACCCATAATTAATATGACCCAGTATTTACTTGTCAAAACTATATGTTTAAAATATGAATAAATGGTTACCAACTCGCTAAGCTTCCGGGCTGAAGCCGCTGGTGACTGCTCTTTGCCCATTTGCTCCAAACATATTACAAGAAGTAATGTTCTACATTCTGGAGACAGAATGTAGAAAGTAATGATCGTGACATTCATTGTACTTAATAAAAATAAATTAATAAATCAATGTCACTAGATCTGCTCACAGTTTGAGATTGGTACTTGTGGGGGGCCTCATGCCTCACAACTATCCAGATTTTTGCAGAATGTTCAAATTTTTTGCCTCATATTTTTGGTCTGAGCTTTAGATTTATACACCCATTTTCTTATCAAGATTTTCTCTTTAACAAGCAGTTTTACGCAGGCAAAAGTTTTTTAAAGTTCTGTTTCATTATGTTTATGACTACAAATATCGGTACTTATGTTTTCTGTGACCTGTTAATTGCATTTTGTACAAGAGTGACTTGTTTGTAATGTGGTTGCGATAATACACAAGTACCATTACTTCTTCTGACTGTGTCTCACTAGACATGGCTTATTTTCAGGTAAGACAAATGCTGACTGGGGAAATTTGGTCATTACATTCAACCAAGATGGTATTCCTATTAACTGTGGGAAATTTGGTCAAGGAATTCAAAGCACAACATTGAAGCTACCATTGAACACCTTTGGACTACTGAAAGGATAGTGAAAATATTCTAGAATACTTAGCAAATATTCCACTTCTATAACAGTGTGAGTTTTACCCTCTCAAGACTAAATAGCCCAAAAAGCTTCCAATGTCATGGATAACATCAGAAATTAGGAAAAACATTTGCACTTAGAAAAACATATTGAAATCAGTGCAAGGGTAACATCTTTCATGAGAACTATATTCCAAGGTTTAGTGTTGGCAGTAAACAACTACAAATAAAGTTGTCTTCCTTAATTAATATTGATAGAGAGCAGTTGCAAAGACAAAGCCTATTATACTAAGTTATTCAGACAGTAGTTAAGCACTGCAGTAAAAGAGAAAAAGGTCCTCTGGGTTAGGACTCCTGATAGAGCATTAACATTCTCTGCTATCAGTTTATTAAAGTGTTATTCAAAGTGAACAAAATGAACAAATGGCTATGTGAAATACTCAATTTTTGGCTGAGCTGGCTCTGATGGTCTGGGTTGGGAGGGTGGCCTAATGGTTAAGGTGTTTGCTTTGCAAACACAAGGTGCAGGGTTTGAGTCTCACAAGGCATAATTGGCTAGGCTTAAAATGGCTCGCAAGGGCAGTTTGCTTAGTACTAACCTATGAATCTATGAATACCCATAATCATTATGGGCCTGTTATACTTTAATTTCCACGCTTGTTCTTCATGTCATTAACATTTCATTACCATCGTGGTACTTTCCACAGTTGTGGAAGTCGGCATATCTAAAGCTCTTGGCGAAACAAGGACCTATAGAAAATATGGTTGCAGCCATGCAGTGGAAAGCCATTTAGATTTGTACGACTTAGCGATGACAAATGCAGATTCACAGCAAGTAACAAAACATGAACAGAACTAATGATTACAGATTCAGAAATGGTCATGTGCATAAAACGTTTGACTGTCACAGTCTCCGTATTTAGAACCATGGATAATGAGAAACTGATAGGTGTCATATTTATGTATTTAACTGAAGTATTTGTTTTTGTTAAAATACATATATTACTTTATCAACTCTTACTATACAACATTGGTAACAATGGACTGAGCTGGTTTACAAGCTACCTACAGGTGAGCTCCATTAAAAGTTTAATGGATCAATTTCAATCTTCCACAAAGCTTGTGAGAAATAGGATACCACAAAGATCATTTGTAGGGCTCCTGTTCTCACTGTTTCTAAACACAATTCCTGTATTTACTAGAAGGATGCATAGCATTGCATATACTGATATTATGGACCTATGTGCATCCAAGTGAGACCACCACATAATCACCTCTACATTATACACAGATTATCCACCAGTTTATCTCATATCTGTCACTGATTGGACTTGTTGGAATTCACAGAGAAAACATAAAGTATGCTGTTTGGAATTCATAAAAGACTGGATATATTTAAGAATCAGAGGACCTCTTTGAACCATAAGACATTTGAACTGAATCAGGGAAGCCCTAAAAATATCGGTGACTATGGATAGTCCCAGCATTCACCTTTGCCCTGCACATAGGAAAAGTAGTTTGTAAAGCAAAGATGATGGCTACATGCCACATGATCTCTGACTTACTCAAAAAGGAAAGTGAAAAGACGCTGGCCAAAAGGGTTGCTCTTTCCATTCTAGAATATGTATTACCAGTCTTTGCTGAAACATCCACCAAACCCTTAAACAATCCATAGATTAAAGAAAATAAAATAAGTAATTTTATCACAGGTGCCTTAAACATGAATACTACTATATCATAATGACCAAGCAAGATGGTACTCATCCCTGTCATAAGCCAAACTTCTTATCTCACGATACCTATCAAAAAGAGTAGGAGTCCTTTATTTACTTTATTTATTTACATATTTTGCATTATATACATATTTACACACACACACACACACACACACACACACATATATATATATATATATATATATATATATAAATATATATATACAGATTTACAGATTTACAGATTTATACAAATGTTTAACGTAATCTTCATTTTCATGTTTCTACATCTCAAACTAATATACAGACTTATATGTTTTACTATGACCACCACCCTTTTTTCAAAAACCATAATCTAATCTAATTTTCTTTAATATTAATGACAATATCCAGTTTTTATTGCACATAATTTCATTCAATCTTTCATTCTATATTACCCATGCTCATAAAGCACTTTTTATCAATATGTAGTTTTGTTTTGACTCATGTTCTCCTAATAATCATATTCAATCATATCCATATTTATACAGTCATTAACCTTAAAATCCCCCCCCAAAAATTTCTGCACATAATCTATACCATAATTTTTTAACTCTCTCTCACATTTCCAAAAAAAATATTCTGTTGTTTCTTCTTCATCCCAATATAAATATACCCTGGGATTCAATAACGCCTACACCAAGTATACACTAAGTGTACACTGTTCTGAGTGAACAGATAACACAGACATAATGCACATCTTCTTCCTCCTAATTTCAGTTTTCTTACCAATATTCTTGCAGCTTTAAGTATGGATAGGGATTCATAAAGGTTACATGCACACAATGTAATCCTTCTAAGTGACTAAAAAGCACAAAAATGTGATAAGAATTTTATTGAATACATAGTGTGTACACTTAGTGTACACATAGTGTAGGCTTTATTGAATATGGCCCATAATCTTTCACTTTTCTTTTTGTAAGGCATATTTGCTTTTACTGGTAATTTCTTTATTCCCAATCTCCATAAAAAAATCCTGGCAGTCATCATAATAACTATACCATTTCTTTCTTTCTTTAATTGCTATGATCTTTTCTTCTGGAATATTCTCCCATGGATTAACACAATAATATTTTCTGAAAATGCTTTTGTACCATATTTTTGTTGATAATTCTCAATTTCTTCGTTATGACATTTTTACTCTTTTATTATTCCTTATTGTTTCCCATAATTCCTCATACTTATATTGTTTAATATTCATTTTACTAAATTTACATATTTTTCATTTAAGCATTTCAAAACTCTATATAAATTTAATATGCAGCATACAGTACCTCCCTGGACTACATGAAAAGAGACATAGAGGAGCTCTCTGAGCATGTAGCCTAGGCCGGTATGACCCTGACCTTGAGTAGCATCTTACCCTCACCAAGAATGATGCCATAATATGAAGACAAGATGATCAATTTCAACAATTGGCTTAAGTATTGGTGTCATTCAAAGGGGATCCAATGCCTGTCAGCCTGGGATGACATGCTCGACAAGCCACGATGCTTCGCTAGGGATGGCTTGCACCTGTCACCCCTGGGCTTTCGGATATTGGCAAAGGCTCTTGCCACCCCCATAGTGCCTTTTTTAGGCAAGGCTCAAAAGACAAACCCACCTCCATCAATATCTGTGCAGTAACAGAAACCTGGATCAAGTCTCCCGAGAGCACCCCAGCACTAACAGGTTATACCTCATACCATGCTTTTTGGCCCCAAAACTTGGACCGAACCACAAAAGGAGGGGGAGTATCAATATTCATCAAAGATACCCACACCTCCGGGTTGGTGGCACAGCACAAAGCATCAGAGACTATCCATGTGCACCTAACAGTGGGTAAAACTGCCTTCCAGTTTATTGCCTGATACAGACCACCCTCCTAAACCCAGGAACCCCAATCGGCCTTCCTGAGAACACTGGAAAATATGAAGGTCTCTCCAAACACCATTATATTGGGTGACTTCAACTACCCAAACATAGACTGGGAGCATTACTCTAGCTCCAACACCCTAGCCAAAAGGTTCCTAGAATTTATAAACTCAAATGCTATGGAACAACTTGTTACCACTCCCACAAGAGGGGAAAACATACTGGACCTGATCATCACCAACATGGGGGCTCTATGCTCCAGACCAGAAGTGTATCCCTCACTGGTAAGATCAGACCATAAACTAATCTCACTGGATATTCACATCCCGACCCCACCCCCTGCCCAGAAAACCACAGTGAAAAACTTCTCTAAAGCAAATTTCATACTCCTCAAAACCGAGGTGGAATCCTTCAAAGCCCCCGGGCCTGTGGAAAATATGACCCAGACCACAGAATCCTTTATAAACGCATTCTATGAACACCTTCAGGAATGCATGGATCATGCAATCCCAAATAAAACCAAGACCCAATCCTCCAAAGGCAGACGTCCTGTCTGGTGGACCCCAGCCATAAACAAACTATACAATAGAAGGAGGAAGCTACTACATGATAGAGCAAAATCCCAAAAAGGGAAGGCATCTCTGATCAGTATTAGCAAAAAACTATGGGCACTCATAAAGTCGTCTAAGGCCAGCTTTGAGAGAAAAACTGCACAGGACACTAAGGATAATCACAAGGCTTTCTTTAGTTATGTTAGGAACCTGGGTGGGAATTCCCAGATATGCTCAGAATTAGTCCAAAATGACAAAAAATACACCGAACCCACAGACATTGCCAATATCCTAGCTGACAGGTTCAGTGCAAACTCCTCCCACCAAAGGGCAAATATCTATCCCAGCAGAGTGCTGCCCCCTGACATCTCAGATGCTCAGGTAAGAGCCGCCCTCTCCAAAGCAAAAAACACAGCATCAATGGGACCAGGCGGTGTCCCGAGCTGCGTCCTACATGAACTCCAAGAAGAGCTAAACCCAAAACATAAAACTACTGTTCAATCTCAGCCTAACTACAGGATATGTACCCAAAGAGTGGCATACAGCAACAGTGGTCCCTCTCCACAAAGGTGGTGCCTCAACGGATCCTGGAAACTATCGCCCCATAAGCCTGACTAGCTTGGTCTGCAAAGCTATGGAAAGGATCATCATGGACCTCATAAATAAAGATATTGGGGACCTACAGACACTGGATCCTACCCAGTTCGGCTTTGTTAAGGGCAGATCCTGTCTCTTAAACCTGGTCAATTTCTTTGAAACAGTCACCAAGGCCATTGACGAGGGGAAGGTGGTTCACACAGCCTACCTGGACCTCGCAAAAGCCTTTGCTACAATACCCCACTCAGGCATTATAGACAATCTCACCAGCTTAAATATAAACCCCTATGTCACTAGATGGGTTGCAAACTGGCTCAAGGACAGAACCCACATGGTTAGAATTGCTGGAGCCATGTCAGACTCCAAACCAGTTACAAGTGGCATCCCACAAGGCTCAGTCCTGGGACCTCTCTTGTTCGGTATATATTTCTCGGTGGTACAGGCCAACACGGAAGGACTGTGGCTGACCAAGTTCGCAGATGACTGCAAACTGGGTGCCATAATCGACTCTTCAGCCGACACAAGCATCCTACAAAAGGGCCTCATAGAAACAGACAACTGGTGCCAGAGCCATGGCCTCAAGCTAAACGCCAAAAAGTGTATAGTCATCCCCTTTGGCAAAAACAAAGTGCCCACAAATTACCACATAGGTGGTAATCCATTAAGTATGGAAGAAGTAATTAGGGACCTGGGGTCCCAAGTTGATAGCAATTTCTCATTTGAAAACCACGTGGCCAAAGTGGTTAGAAAAACATTTTATATAGCCCACCTAATCATGAAGGGATTCACATCTAGATCAGGGGAGGTCATCGTGCCTCTTCACTCATCCCTCATCAGGCCCATAATTGAGTACAATGCCCCTTTTGGGATGTACCTTACCAGACACCTGCAGCAACTGGAAAGACCCCAAAAGTACCTCACCAAGAGGATCAAAGGGCTCAAACAGATGCCATATGCTGCCCGGTTAAAGAAACTCCAGCTCTACTCAGTGGCATACCGCCTCCTCAGAGGCGATCTGTGCCTGACATATAAAGCCTTGTCCAACCCTGAATTAATGGACATGCTGCACCTCAGAAAATCCAAATCCCATCGAGCTACGAGCTCGAGACTTGAACCTTAGCACTGAAATAAATAGGACATGCTGGAGGGACAGATTCATAACCCAGAGGCTCCCTTCACTCTGGAATAAAACCCCAGTCCAGGTTAGGCAGAGTCCCTCATTGACTCTCTTCAAGAGGAATCTTGATGAGTGGATGGGAGATCATAGGTTTACCCCGGGTGTCACTTCTGTGTCACTGGTAGACAGAGGCACAGTATACTAACCTCGAAAAAGGGCATAGCAAAATTCATTTAAAATGGGTGGCAAAAGCCAAACACACTCTGGCTAGGCTTATAAATGCCCTAGGGCAGATAGCCTAGTATGAACCTATGAACCTATGAACTATTGGATTATGCAATCCTAATCCTAATCCTAATAATATACACCGCTTTTAACAGGCTTTAATTTTGATTCACATATAAAATAGAAATAATTTGTAACAAAAATTTCTCATGCATTCTAGGGAGCATAACAACACTTGATAAATATGCTATCTTGCCCAGATGTCTGTCAGTATACCCCTCCCAAGTCCCCTGTTGCTCTGCAGGCAACTCAACTGCACACTGAGCAGCATTGCCACAGATCTTCACCCTAAACCATCAACAGAATAAGCCCCTCTGTTATTCCTGCATCATAAACTCATCTAACTTACCCACTCCCCAACTGTACTGCAGTATAAACGTGCCATTATGAGTTGTCACTTTCCCACCATTTCTCTGGCCAACCTTATTGACTTGGGCATCCTGTGGCAATGTGGTAATTGCCTCATGTGTACTGACAACCACTTAGTCCTGAAACAAACAAATACCGTATGTGAGAGATGTAATTACACTATTCATTTGGAAACAGCCCTCTCACGTAACAAAAAACAAGACATCAAACAGGTTGTCAGCTCAGGCACTTCACCTCTCACACAAGTTCAGGACAAAACACATAAACCCCATACACAGAGGTACTCACTAGAAGCCTTCCAAAAGATCAGAGACCTCCCAAGGGCAAATTATCTGCATACACCTCAACATGTATAGAAACCAGGGCACATAGCAATACACACATCAGTGTCTCACCAAATAAGCCCCATAAGGCAAAACACCTCAAAATCTAATGTCTTGGTCATAGGAGTCTCCATAGTGAGAAACACAGATGTCCCCCTCACCAAGCTGGACATGGAGAAGGTCACGGTCAGCTGACTGTAGGGTGCCTGGACCCGTCACATCATCACGTATGCAATCAGGTCACTCAACAACAAGTACAGTTATGACTCTGTCATAGTTCATGTTGGGGTGAATGACTTGAGATGTACCTCCCTGGGCTATACGAAGAGAGACATGACTAAACGCTTAGATTATGTGTCCCAGGCAGGTATGACCCTAGCCCTAAGCAGCATTCTACCTTCACCCAGGATGATGTCACAATATACACAAAAAATGATTGACTTCAACAATTGGCTTAGCTTCTGGTGTCATTACAGGGGGGATCCAGTATTTGTCAGCCTGGGAAGACATAGTCGTCAGGCCATGCTGCTTTGCCAGAGATGGTCTACACCTGTCTCCCCTAGGCTTTCAGATATTGACTAAGGTGCTTGCCTCCCCCATAGTGTCTTTTTTTAGGCAAGCAACATCCACTCAAGACAAACTCAAGGTACTGCTGCATATTGCTAAGAGTCTAAACATGAAACTGCACTCCTTGGAAGCAATCCTCACCTTGGAAGCTGCAGTCACTGAAACATGGCTCAAGGCTGCAGAGATTACCCCAGCTGTGCAAGGTTACAATGCCTTCCACACATTCAGACCTCAGAACGAGCATGAAAGAACCAAAGGTGGAGGTGTATCCATCTTCATTAAAGCCAAGTACACCTCCAGATTGGTCAAACAGTATGACTACTCCATGCCCAATTAACTGTAGGCAAAACACCCTACCACATCATTGGTAGTTATAGGTCCCCCTCCAAGAACCAGGAGAAGCACAATGCCTACCTGGACGTACTGGAGTCACTCGCCATACAGCCCAACACTTTAGTCATGGGAGATTTCAATTATCCCCCCATCGACTGGGTAACATACACAAGCTCAAACATGCTCGCTCAGAGGTTCCTAAATTTTGTTAATGCAAATACTTTGGAACAGATAGTCTGCACCCCCACAAGGGACTGTAATGTCTTTGACATAGTACTCACCAACATGGGTAGTCACTGCATTGTCCCCTGCATGATGCCCTCCCTGGTACCCTGGTAAGGTCAGACCATAAATCAGTCTCATTCAAAACACCCCCAAATGAGCAAAAAGACTGAGGAACTTCTCCAAAGCAAACTAGAGCCTACTAAGTGATGGTATAAAAAGTTTTATACCCCCTGCAGTCACAAGAAATAAAGCAGTAATGACTGCTATGGAGAGATATACAGAAATGCCCTGCATAATCATCTTAGCAACTGTACAGACTCAGCTGTACCTGACCAGATTAAAGCCAGACCCTCCTGTAAAAACAAACCACCTTGGTGGACATCTAGTATAAACAGATTGTATAACAAAGGAAAGAAAGAAACTGATGTCCAAAAACAAGAAGCAACTGCCTCTGCAGAGGAAGAATTCCCTCCACAGATTGAACAAGCAAATCAGAAGTCTTGTAAAGTCCTCTAAAGCTAATTATGAAGCTAAAATAGCATCCCTAGCCAAGGATAATCATAAGACATTTTTAAGTGCATCTGAAATCTAAAAGAGAGTGCCAAGCCATGTGCTGAATTGGTAATAGATGGGTACCACTCAAACTATACTGAAGGAAACTGCCAACCTGCTAGCTGACAGATTTGGCACAAATTTCATCCCCCAATCCCCATCAGCCATACCCAAAAGCATACCTGACACCAGTTCTCTACTTAGTATATCTAGAGATCAAGTCATATTTGCATTCTCCAAGGCCAAAACCATGGCCTCAAAGGGACCAGATAACATCCCAGGTTGCTTACTAAGCAATCTAAAACAGGACCTAGCTGACCCACTTGCTGCTCTCTTTAACCATAGCCTGAGAACTAGCTTTGTACCAGCAGAATGGAGAACAGCAACAGTAACCCCCTTGCATAAAGGGGAGCCATCAACAGACTTTGAGAACTATAGCCCCATAAGTCTAACCATCCTCATCTACAAAGCCATGGAAAAGATCATCATGGACCTTATCAACAAGAACATAGGTGACCTTCAAACTCTAGACCCAGCCCAGTTTGGCTTTGTTAAGGGTAGATCATGCGGGTTCCATTCATGTAGTCAAACTTTTACAATTTTGAACCACATATGGTCGAGACCATACGTTCGAATTTGTAAAAGTTTGAGCGTTTGAATGGAAATCTCCGTAAGCGGAGGTTTCCATTCACTTCAATATGGTGCTATCTTTGACTTGGTATATTTAAGTAGCGGGGGTTGGGGGCACGGACCCCTTAGTGGAGGGTGCAGGGGGCTTGCCCCCTTGCTTGCAAGTTATTGTTTTAACGTTGTGTATTTTTTTTGTATAGTCGAAGTTCTGTAACTTCGAACATAATGGTTCGACCATTAGGTGTTCGGAGTTACGGAACTTTGACTATCCAATATAGACCCAATCATGCTTATTGAACCTGGTAGACTTCTTTGAGAAAGTCACCAAAGTCCTGGATGAAGGTAAGACAGTGCATACCACCTATATGGATCTAGCCAAAGCCTTTGACACAATCCCCCACTCAGGTATTATTGAAAATCTCTCCCAGCTAGGTGTTAACCCTTAGATCACTAAATGGGTAGCTAATTTGCTTACCAACAGAACATATACTGTCAAAGTTGATGACTTCATCTTTACCAGTAGCCCTGTCACCAGTGGTGTACTGCAGGGATTTGTACTGGGCCCATTACTATTTGGAATCTATTTTCTCAGAAGTCCAGGCTAAAGTAGACGGCCTTTGGCTTACTGAGTTCATTGATGATTGTAAACTAGGCACAATCATTGAGTCCACCAATGATGTTAACATATTACAGGTGGAGCTAACACAAACAAATGACTGGTGCCAAAGCCACAGTGCAAAACTAAATGCAAAAAAGTGTATTATTATTTCATTTGGCAAAGAGGAATCCCTCACTAATTACAATATTGACAGCACCCCTTTAAGTTCAAACCCAGTGGTGTGAAATTTGTGAACACAGGTTGACAGCAATCTGAACTTTGACCACCAAGTTTCTACAGTGGTAAGGAAAGCCTTCTACATTGCGCATCTCAAAAGTAAGGGTATCGCATCCAGGTATAAGAATGTTTGTACTTGAGTCATTGGATCATTGTACATAAACTGTAGTTCTACTAATTCACTAATAAAGTCTTCAAGTGCACTGCCCTGTTCCAGAATTCTTACTCTAATGTATTCTAATGTTTAATTTTTTGTAACAAATGTAGTGACAGGGTATGACAATCTGATATAATGCACTTCAGAGCATCAAAATAAAACTACTATTAATTCTAGATGGAATCCTAATGATTTGTTGGATTACTGTTTGTCAAAACATGAAGCACAGAGTAGGAGCTGCTGACTATTGTAATGTTAAGATTGCTAAAAGACCGTCAATTATACTAAAATGATACAGCTTACATCACTGCTCATAGGATCATAGGAAGTTAGTAGACTAATGGCCCTAGGGCCCTTACAAGCCTAGCCAAGTTCTACTCTTATTTCTACAATCAGCACTTATTGCCCCTGTCCAAGGGGGACACAGGTGGAACCCCTGAGGTGAATTACGGTTACTCATCTAATCATCCAGACTGCGTTTGAAGAGGGCCAATGAGGTGCTCTGTTTGACATGAAGTGGGAGTCTGTTCCAAAGGTGTGGTAACCTCTGGGAGACAAATCTGTCCCTCAAGCAGGATCTATTAACGTCACAAGTCAGGTTAAGGTCTTTAGAGCGAGTAACCCATGTACCATTTGACTTACGGAGATGCAGCATTTCCTTTTTTTTTTTTCAATAATAAGTCTTTATTCTTTTCCAAATGTTAATACAATATCACAACATATTTACAATATATACATGAATGCTTCCAACAGTTACATAAAATCATTATACATTAATATAAACTTCTAGATGGGTATTAAAGGAAGAGAAAATAAAAATCTAGTATCAATATGAGGCTTATCTATACTAAGCTCCATATTTAGTATGTACTTCCCGGGGAAAAGTGGATTGGAACCTTAAGCTAACACAATATTAAAGATTTGCTCCCATATTTTTGTGTTATTTATACTTTTCTTATGATCTTTAATTAGTAATTTATGTGCTAAGATATGTTTTATCGCTACACTCTTAAAGTTTTCCCATGAAGTCTGGGATGGATTCAGCCAATTTGTAGCTATATACAGCTTCATTAACAGGAAAATATTTATGAGTATGATCCTTTGGGATCTATCCAAATTATTCGGAGGAATATGAAGAATCATAAACTCCCAAGAAAGTGTAGACTGTTGATATCCCATTTTTTTTTAATTGAATTTTTAAAGAACTTCACCAAAGATAGCAGCCACACCAGTCCAGTAGTTTAGGCAATAAGGCTCACAATCAGGCAAAATTCAACCAGGTTTATTAACGTGTCAAAAATATTGCAGAAGTACACTCCACACACGTTTTCGTCGATATAAAAGACTTCATCAGATACAACAAATCCTTCATTCAACAAGTTTAAATACTATAGCAAACCACTAATTGATAAATTAACAGATCATTAATTAAACATTTAAAGCAAAAAGCCACATAAAATCACACATTCCAACAAATGAGGATACCAATACATTAAGTGTAACTGGTACGTCCTAAACTACAGAAGCACTAAACTAAGAACATAGATACATAACTATATTCATTTGCTAATATAAATCTAAAAATAAATTGTACAAATAATGCATATAAAAACAACTTAAACACTATAAATTAAATATAATGTGCCTTGATTTTTAAATGTAATGTGCCTTGATTTTTAAAAAAGGAACAATGGAAATGGATTCGTTAAGGCCGGGGGGTCTATTGGCCTCCAACAAAATCTGCCAATAGGTTTCTTTATGGGCCAAACGTGCCTCCCAAGGACCCCCCCTAATGTCTTTAGGAACCACATCCAAAACAAAAAACAAAAACTTGGCATTGTTACATATGGTAGTGTGCTTATACAGGGCACTAGTAATTTTGCACTTAGAGATGTCATAGATGTGCTCATAAATGCGCCTAGAAAATAACCTTTCGGTTTTACCAACGTAAAACGCTGGACATTGTTGGCATATAGCCAAATACACCAAACCAGCAGTTTTACAGTTGTAATGACCCCTGACCTTAATGTCCCTGCCTCTACTTTCCACAAAAACATGGCTAGCTTGAAGTATATACTTGCAGGAGGAGCAATGACCACACTTAAAGACCCCCACATTGGGTCTAGAATGCAAGGCAGGGACATATTGTTGCTCCAAAGTCTTTTTAATATTTGTACCCCTCCTAAACACAGTTTTAACATCCTTACCCTTAAACGTATCCAAATCGGTCAACTCCTTAAAGGTGTCCCATTCCCTTTCCACAATACTTCTTATGTGGGAGGCATTTCCACTAAACTGTGTAATGAAGGTAAAACTACCTACAAACTGGTCAGTTTTACTATTAGTATTGCTACCTAGGGTGTTACCACCAGACCCACCCAAAATAGGAGCAAATCTGGAAGATCTAGCTGAGGTAACCTCCTCTTCAACGGTCTTAATCAAGGATACAGGGTAACCCCTTTCTAAAAACAATTTTTGTAGTATGCCACATTCTTGCTGATAATCCACATCTAGGGAAGTCATCCTGGTAATCTGACGTATTTGCCCTTAACTATCCCCCTCTTTTGGAAATTGGGGTGTGAACTCTGATAATGTAAGTACCCATTGGAAAATGTGGGTTTACGATAAATACTAGATTTAAACCCGCCATCAACCGTGGTAAGTGTTACATCCAAATAGTTGACGCTATGCTGGGAAATATGATGTGTGAACCTTAGGAAATTGGTGGTGGTATTAATATACTGAATAAATTTCCCAATATCCCCCACGGCACCTGTCCAAAAGATACAAACATCGTCTAGAAATCTAACATAAAAGTTCCAAGAGTTGGAAAAAGGGCTATCCAGAATAAACTTCTTTTCCCAAATGTGCATAATAATATCAGCATAGGTAGGTGCACAATTTGCCCCCATTGACACGCCTGTTGTTTGATGGAAATATTCCCCGGAAAAGAACACAAAATTGTTCTTTAAAACTGTTCCCATTAACTCAGTGATGGCATGCACATCATTATTAGTAATATTGGGGCATTCCCAAAGGGCCTCCTCTAACCATTCAAGACCTAATTCGTGGGGAATAACAGAAAAAAGATCCACCACGTCAATGGTCAAAAATACCAAATTAGGTACAAATAGTTCCGATGTTACTTGACGCAAAAAGGTTTGAAAATACATTTACAACTCCAGAACATGTGTAAAAGGTCAGCCGTTTGATCTATACAATATGGGCATTTAGGTGAGTTTTTAGAGTTGAATGTATATAGAGTGAGACGAGTGTAATACACATTATTAAATATCATCAACTGAGTAAATAATAACTTTTGAAGAGATACTGATTTTAGGGTTAAATTAATTGCTTTCACAATTTTACTATCTTCAATCGTTAACAATTTCTCCTTCCAGTATTTGGATAAAAGTATTTGGTTATTATATTTCACATCTTTTATCAAATTATATGAAGCCGTTATATATTTACAGTCCTGCGTAAGAGTTTGCCATAAGTTTAGGCAAATGGTTAAATCTTCTTCTTTAATTTTAAAATTACTATTACTAAAATAGCTTATTGATAGATCCTTTAGCTGTCTCATTATAATTAAATACGCGTTAGAGAGATTCATCTCTCTTAACATGTCGTGTATTGAGATACCAAGGAAGGGATATAAATCAAGTATGATTAAATCACTTATAAGTGGGAATTTTTTAAGATCTATCAGCTGATTACCAATTTTCAAATTCGGGTTCTTATGAAATGGCTGAAAAGTCATCATATATTGTAAGAGATTTAGTGAGTTAAACAGACTTTGTACTGATATTATATATACTCTGATATGTTCCATCAGAGCGTACATTTTAAGGGTATCTTTATTTAAAAAAGGTAATGCCTTACAATTAATACCCACTCCAGTAACATGTTTATAATTCAGAATCAACCACTTGGGTGACCATTTAGGACTGGACCTGTCAAAGTTAACCACTCTTAAAATTCTATTAGCATTTATTATTAAATAATATGCTTCAAAATTCGGTAACTCTAAACCACCCCTGTTTTTCGGAGTCGTCAGTCTATCATAGGATATCCTAGTTTTTCTAGGTTCCCATACAAATCTACCTAATTCCGTATGAAGTTGTTTGAAGAATTTCCTAGAAATTTGGACTTGAGTAGCTCTAAAAATATATAATATTTTGGGAAGTATGTTCATTTTAATAATTGAGATGCAGCATTTCCAATAAAGCAGGGTCAGAGATTGCCTTGTATGCAAGGCATGGATCGCCTCTGAGTAGTCTGTATGAAACAGAATAAAGTGACAGCGATTTCAGATGAGCCACATAGGACAGATGATGAAGACCTAGAATTTTCATTGTGAGGCACCTTTGTCATCTCTCCAATTGCTGCAGGTGCTTGGAAAGGTACATACCAAAAGGGGAGTTGTACACAATTATTGGCCTGAAGATGGAAGAGTACAGAAAGGTTATAACTTCTTTTTTTCTGGAGGCAATGCCCTTCCTTATGATATGAGCAATATAGAATGCCTTTCTTACCACTGCAGAGACATGGTGGTCAAAGGTAAGGTTGCTGTCAACCTGTGTGCCCAGGTCTCTCACCATTGAATGTCTACTTAAGGTGTTGTTATTTAATTGGTAGTTAGCAGGAATACTGTGCTTACTGAAAGGGATGATACTAAATTTTTTTGCATTGAGTTTAAGGCTATGACTTTGTCAGCAATCATTTGTTTATGTAAGACCCTCTTGTAGGATGCTGACATCATTTTGGAGATTCTATGACCACTCCCAGTTTGCAGTCATCAGCAATCTTTGTCAGCCACAGACCTTTAATTTTTGCTTTTACTTTGGAGAAATAGATTCCAAATAGTAGAGGTCCCAGGACTGATCCCTGTGGAACACTGCTGGTCACAAGTCTGCTGTTGGAGGTGGATTCCCCTATTTTAACTTTATGGGTTCTATCAGTGAGCCAGTTAGCAACTCATCTAACAATATAAGGGTTAATACCTAACTTGGTGAGTTTGTCAATGATGCCTGAGTGGGGGATAGTGTCAAAAGCTTTGGCTAAATCTAGATAGGCTGTATTCACAGATTTCCCCTCATCCAGGGCCTTGGTGACTGTCTTGAAGAAGTCCACCAGGTTTAACAGGCATGATCTCCCTTTGACAAATTCAAACTGAGTAGGATCAAGTGTTTGGAGATTACCTGTATCTTTCTTGATAAGGTCCATGATGATGTGCTCCATGGCCTTGTAGATAAGGCCAGTCAGGCTAATAGGTCTATAGTTCCTGGAGTCAATGGAAGCACCACCTTTGTGCAAGGGAATAACTGTGGCCATTTTTCATTCAGCTGGGATGAAGCCGGTGCTTAGACTATGATTGAAAAGAGTACCCAGCTAATTCTTGTTGAAGCCCATGTAGGATGCAGCCTGGGATGTTATCAGGTCCCATAGATGCTTTGTTCCTGGCCTTAGAAAGGGCATTAATGACCTGCTCTTTAGAGATATAAGGTAGGGAACAGGTGGTAGGGATGTCATGGGGTACATGTGGTGGGGGCAGGGGAGTGAAGTTTTCACAGAACCTGTCAGCCAACAGGTTAGCTATGTCCACAGGCTCGGTAAATGTGGTATCATCAACTACCAGTTCGGCACAAATCTGGGCTTTTCCTTTTAGGTTATGGATGTAACTAATGAATGCCTTATGGTTGTCTTTAGTCGAGAAAGCTAATTTGGATTCATAGTTTGCTTTGGAGGACTGTCTTATTTACTTGTTTAAGCTGATGAGGGAGTGTTTCCAGTTTAGGGCTCACTCACTCTTACTTTTAGATAGCAATTTCTTCCTCTTATTGTAAAGCATGTTAATGGCAGTTGTCCACCAGGCAGATCTGCTCTTCCTTGTGTTGCAGAGTCAATGCAGTTATACAGGTGATGTATAAAAGCACTGGTGTAGAACTCGGCATAGTTGCCAGTTCCATCTGAAGAGGAAGGTGCAAAGAAGTTATGTGTACCATCCTATAAGAGGTTATAATCTGCTTTGGAGAAGTTTTTTTAGTTTAGTTGCTGCTGGGGGGTCAGGTGTGATACTTACTTCAAATGAGACTGATTTGTGGACAGATCTCACCAGGGAAGACCTCATAGTGGGGGTATTACAGTGGTCCCCCATATTGCTAAGAACCAGATCCAGAATGTTGTCACCCCTTGTGGGGTTGTCAACCAGCTGGTCCAGGGCATTGGAGTTAATGAAGTCCAGAAACCTTTGGGCAAGTGAGTTTAAGCACGAGTAATTTACCCAGTCAATGGATGGGTAGTTAAAATCACCTAAAACCATGGTGTCTGGATCTATCTTGATAGACTCAAGTAGATCCAAATAGGCAGAGTGAGTGTCCTGATTCATGGAGGGGGTCCTGTAGCTGGCAATGACTTGAATAGGTGTCCTACCAACAGTTAATTGCATCTGAAGTATCTCCAGGGAATCCTGCTATTTGACTAGTCTGGAGGTGCATTTATCTTTAATGAAAATTGATACACTGCCTCCTTTAGTTTTCACACCTACAGTTTGTGATCTGAACGTGTGGAAGGAGGTGGAACCTGGTATGGCTGGGGTGCTCTACATAGCCTTGAAACAGGTGTCTGTGACTGCACAAATGTCTGCATCTTCCAAGGTGAGGGCTGCTTTCAGTGAGTGCAGTTTCATTTAAAGACTCCTAGCATTCCTCCTGTTTCTGCATAGGATCCATGAACTCTGCACATTGCTGTGGGGGATTCACCACCATACCTCACTCTCTAAATTTGCTAATTCTGAAGCTGCACAGCCTTATAGTAAAAGATAACTTAGTTTTATTTTACAAATTAGGAGTGTGGGAGCTGAAGCACTTGCACTGAGGGGTGCAGGGAGGTGCCACCTGCCTGCAAAAAGCACATAATTTGCAAACATATATGTAGTTTCAGTTTAGCAGATCTTGCTGATTTTATAGCTCTATACATTTTATTTATTTATTTATTTGCATTTGTTCTCCTCTAGGCCTAGGAGTGCCCATTTTCAGTGGAAGCCTAGGGAGAAAAGCTCCACATTTTACACATACATTGATGAGATAAAGTTACATAACGACTGTTAACAGATTCAAGTTACTAGTAAGCAACGTTATACGAAATACAAAAATAACAATCATTTACATCCAGGTGCAATATATACATGTTCATATACAATTAGAATTAGGCATTCTTTTCTTTAAATTTCATCTTGTAGCTGAGGGAATTGTGAATTGATATTTCAGACCTGACATTTCCAGATTTGATGCAACATTACCAGGTAAGCCATTAGGTTCTCACTCTTGGAACTGCCCCTTTTAGGACAGTCCTGGATCCTGGATTCACTCCCATGCATTTAGCACATTGGGCAATGAGCCCCTTTCAACACTCTGTGTTTCTGTAGCAGGTACAAGTTTTACGGGGTCAGGTTGCCAGCCTGATGCCCAACGCTCCTCAGAGGGTGCACCACACATTTGCATGTACACACTGACAGCTAGGGCCAATTTAGAGTGCCCAATACACTTACAGCATGTCTTTGGAATGTGGGAGGAAACCAGAGCACCTGCAGGAAACCTACATGAATGCAGGGAGGACATGCAGACTCCTCACAGAAGCCACCCCAGTCGAGAATTGAACCAGAGAACCTCTTAATGTGAGGCAACTGCACTAACCAGTGCACCACTGCGCAATCCCTTTTAGGTCAATACAGAAATTTAATTAATATACAAGTGAAAAGTACTCCCAAATCTCTTCTTGATTTATCATACATGCTTAAGTGATCTGCTGTCACTGAAGCTATCAGTGCTTTCGCTGTTCCTTTTAATGGTGCTGTAATCTGCGCTTGCAACATTTAATTTCTTTTGCAGCACAATAACTTTATAGCAAACATCATAGTTGGTTACAGGTGCACATCACTATTCAGCTAGACTATAAGTTGTGCAGAGTCGGTCTTAATAGCACTATTATGAAACATTTTTAAACCTGGATCTACTTGGAGGCCACCTACACAAGCTTTAGTATTTGCACAGTTCTGAATGTTTAGGAAGAGACAGACTTGTTATTGTGCCCCAACATCCTTATTAAATACATCCCATCCTTTATAGCAGAATTTGAAATTGCTGATAAAAGCTTCATAAATGTCCTTACCCAGTGTATACCTCCTAAGTCTGTAAGCAGCATGGGTCCAGAATAACATCTTCAGCATAACAGTTGGCCATCAAGTCTGCGTGAATTCACTGAGCCACTAGGTGGCAGTCTTTGCAAGCATGAATTATCTTGTTCTGTCTTCAGCAATTAAAGAATCTGATCTTTGTAGCCTGTGTGTGTGTGTGTGTGTGTGTGTGTGTGTGTGTGTGTGTGTGTGTGTGTGTGTGTGTGTGTGTGTGTGTGTGTATTTAGTGAGAATACGAGACAAAGACTTTATGAGATGGCATTCATAACTGCTGCTAGATATGTCTGTGTGTGCCATGAGAAGGGGATTGGAGAGAGTGAGAGACATTGGGCAAACCGCACAACTGTACAGATTTATGGGGAATGTCCAGATTTTTGCATCATATTTTTAGTCTGTTTCTCATAAAATTGTAATCCAAAAACTCCAAGGAAAGGGTTCCACAGAACCAAGAACCAGTAAAACCACAACAGGCACCCAAAGAGGCAGGAGGTAATAATAAAACACAAGCCTTTAGGTGTAGGCAGTAGCAGGTTAAATCGCATAAACGCCACACAATACAAAGCAATTTCATCCATCAGACTTCTTCAGATGTAAAATGAATGAATGAAGGCTGTGCCTGCTTATATACCCCTCCCAATTTAATTAATAGTTAAAACAATTGTTTAATTGACACCAATTAAATCCTATAACTAAAATATTTGTGCCAACCTACCAACTTGCCACAAATACAAATGAAAATAGATAAAAACAGATTAAAAACATGCACATTTTTTAAAAAGAACTTAAAAATAAATCTATAAATACTAAAACCATCACAATGTGTTGGACAGATAAATAAACTTGAATCAAAAACCAACAAAAAGAACTTGCAAAACAATATATATACTTATTTTATAGTTTTGCAGCTCTCATTTTCAAAATAGGGGCAATGGATATGTATTCATTCAGCCCTGGGAATCTATTGGCTTCCAATAACAACTGCCAAAATATTTCTCTCACCTCTATCCTATTTTCCCACGGGCCCCCCCTCACATCACATTGAACCTTCTCTACAACAAAGAAGCCCCATTTTGCTTGGAGACATGTCAGTGTATGTTTAAACAAGGCATTTTTAATGTCTTCAACTCTAATAACATAAAAATGCTCATAAATCCTCCTTCTGAGTTTACGAGTAGTTTTTCCAATGTAAAATGCACCACAGGTTTTACATAGGGCTAAATAAATCAAGCCTTCACTATTACAATTGGAAAAACTACTACTCTGAATCTGATAGTCTCTTGACAGGATGTGTACAGAATCCTGTCTGAGTATATATGGGCATTGAGAACATGCCCCACATTTGTAGGTTCCCAATTTCTTACATGAAACAATAGAACCATTATGCTCCAGCAAATCCTTGAGGTTCCTGCCTTTTTTGTATGTGAATCCTAGGGTGTTGGTAAACAAAATGTCCAACTCTGAATAACACCTAAACCTGCTCCAATGTTGAGTAATAATGTTTTTAACCCCTGAGGTGTTCTGATTATAAAACACATAATTACCCCCAAGGTTTCTGGATTTCATCCCTGGTAACGTCACCCCTGGTTGTTGTGTGGTACCCTGCACATTTATTGGTACTATCACACTTGTATCTCCTATTCCCAAAATAGGGGCAAACCTATCCTTTCTTCCATTCTTTACTTCCTCCAATATTTCATCAATTAAATAGTTAGGATACTTCTTAGATATAAACATTTCTTTGACTCTCTGACTTTCATCTTTGAAGTCTGAGTCCAAAGAGGTCATCCTACAACTGCGGACAAATTGTCCCTTGATAATACTTCTCTTCTGTTTAAACGGATGGGAACTAGTGAAATATAAGTATGAGTTAGAAAAGGTTTCCTTTCTGTATACATTAGATGTAAACTGCTGCCCTAAGAGATATTTTTTAATAGTGACGTCCAGAAAATTCATATAATCATGTGTAATATGGGAAGTAAATTTCAAAAAATTGGTGGTATGGTTTAGATAGTCTATAAATTCTGTTAACTTTTCCATACTACCTTTCCAAAAAATGCAAATATCATCCAGGTAACGTTTGTAATATAACCAATATTGTGCATATTCAGACTGGAACACAAACTTCTCTTCCCAAACCATTAGCACAATGTTGGCATAAGTAGGGGCAGAACTTGCTCCCATAGCCACTCCCTGGATCTGTTTAAACAACTCACCCTCAAAATATATATAAAGTTGTAGTTCAATACCAACTCCATCAACTCTGTGTAAACCAGAAAAGTATTATGGTCAAGTTTTCCATGTTGGTGAATGGCATCCTGGAACCATTCTAATCCTGTAGAATGTGGAATCACGTTAAATAAATCCTGAATATCAAGGGTTACAAATATTAAAGAATCAGAATACATGTTGCTATTAATGCTTCTCAAAAATTCCCAGGAGTCCTTAAGTATACCATTGGCCCTAACCCAAATATCTTTTAATTTTATATCCAAGAATTTGGCCAAAGGATGGGTTTTAGAGCCATTGGCTGCCACAATGGGTCTCAGGGGTGGATCCTCCACACTTTTATGTACCTTGGGTATCCCAAAAATAGCAGGGATACGGGGTCTGTCCACACTGAGATACTTAAAAGTGTCCTGGTTTATAAAATTGTCATTCAGCATGTCCTGTAAAACCAAATCAATCTTATGGTATGCTAAGTTAATCTCATTCTTGGATACCCTAACATACCTATTGGTATCATTAAGCATATCTATCATCTTACTGGAATACAAAATATTGTCCATGAAGACCACCCCTCCACCTTTGTCGGGTTGCATCACCCTCAGGTATCTATTTTCTTGAATGGATTTGAGAAGTAACTTTTCTTCTCTAGTCATGTTAAATTTACCATGCCATCCACCCCTGTAAATGTTCCTGATTTCTTCTTCAACCTCCCTTTCAAAATTTTTTAGCTGGGGGTGTATAGGGGGATTATAGGTACTAGGTCTTCTAATACCACTATTAGTACCACCATCCTGTTGCCCCTGAAATATAATGTCTAAATTCTTTTTCCGTAGAAACATCCTTAAGTCTATTAAGCTGTCCACTAAATTACCCCCTGTGGAGGGGATGAATTTACTTTTGAAAATAAAAGAAAATGTTTCCTGTCAATCTCCTCACTGCTGTAATTGTAAATTTTAAAGTCATGTAGAGTTTGAGGATGGTCCATCCACAGTAATATTCCCTGTACTCCATTGATCCAACATGTTGGCTAGTCCCCCTTCCTGGCTACCACTCTTATTTATCTCGTGCCATTTGGGGGACCCCTGTAAAAATACCGCGCAAGGGATTTTTGCCTTAACCTATCTGATCTCCTAAGTTCAGGGAATTCAGTATTGTTTGAATCCTGATGTTCCCCCATCCTTGAATCACTGTAGATCCCTCTATGGTCCATAGAGTCCTAGGCATTGTGTCCCCCTGGATTCCACATTCTGCAGGGTCAGAATGGTTCCAGGATGCCATTCACCAACATGGAAAACTTGACCATAATACTTTTCTGGTTTACACAGAGTTGATGGATTTGTTATTGAACTACAACTTTATATTTTTTGAGGGTGAGTTGTTTAAACAGATCCAGGGAGTGGCCATGGGAGCAAGTTGTGCCCCTACTTATGCCAACATTGTGCTCATGGTTTGGGAAGAGAAGTTTGTGTTCCAGTCTGAATATGCACAATATTGGGTATATTACAAACGTTACCTGGATGATATTTGCATTTTTTGGAAAGGTAGTATGGAAAAGTTAACAGAATTTATAGACTATCTAAACCATACCACCAATTTTTTGAAGTTTACTTCCGATATTACACATGATTATATGAATTTTCTGGACATCACTATTAAAAAAGACCTCCTAGGGCATCAGTTTACATCTAATGTATACAGAAAGGAAACCTTTTCTAACTCATACTTATATTTCACTAGTTCCCATCCGTTTAAACAGAAGAGAAGTATTATCAAGGGACAATTTGTCCGCAGTTGTAGGATGACCTCTTTGGACTCGGACTTCGAAGATGAAAGTCAGACAGTCAAAGAAATGTTTATATCTAAGAAGTATCCTAACTATTTAATTGATGACGTATTGGAGGAAGTAAAGAATGGGAGAAAGGATAGGTTTGCCCCTATTTTGGGAATAGGAGATACAAGTGTGATAGTACCAATAAATGTGCAGGGTACCACGCAACAACCAGGGGTGACGTTACCAGGGATGAAATCCAGAAACCTTGGGGGTAATTATGTGATTTTTTTATAATCAGAACACCTCTAGGGTTAAAAACATTATTACTCAACATTGGAGCAGGTTTAGGTTTTATTCAGAGTTGGACATTTTGTTTACCAACACCTTAGGATTCACATACAAAAAAGGCAGGAACCTCAAGGATTTGCTGGAGCATAATGGTTCTATTGTTTCATGTAAGAAATTGGGAACCTACAAATGTGGGGCATGTTCTCAATGCCCATATATACTCAGACATGATTCTGTACACATCCTGTCAAGAGACTATCAGATTCAGAGTAGTAGTTTTTCCAATTGTAATAGTGAAGGCTTGATTTATTTAGCCCTATGTAAAACCTGTGGTGCATTTTACATTGGAAAAACTACTCGTAAACTCAGAAGGAGGATTTATGAGCATTTATATGCTATTAGAGTTGAAGACATTAAAAATGCCTTGTTTAAACATACACTGACATGTCTCCAAGCAAAATGGGGCTTCTTTGTTGTAGAGAAGGTTCAATGTGATGTGAGGGGGGACCCGAGGGAAAATAGGATAGAGGTGAGAGAAATATTTTGGCAGTTGTTATTGGAAGCCAATAGATTCCCAGGGCTGAATTAATACATATCCATTGCCCCTATTTTAAAAATGAGAGCTGCAAAACTATAAAATAAGTATATATATTGTTTTGCAAGTTCTTTTTGTTGGTTTTTGATTCAAGTTTATTTATCTGTCCAACACATTGTGATGGTTTTTAGTATTTATACATTTATTTTAAAGTTCTTTTTAAAAAATGTGCATGTTTTTATCTGTTTTTATCTATTTTCATTTGTATTTGTGGCAAGTTGGTAGGTTGTCAGGAATCTTTTAGTTATAGGATTTAATTGGTGTCAATTAAACAATTGTTTTAACTATTAATTAAATTGGGAGGAATATATAAGCAGGCACAGCCTTCATTCATTCATTTTACATCTGAAGAAGTGTACGAAAATGCTTTGTATTGTGTGGTGTTTATGCGATTAAACCTGCTGCTGCCTACACCTACAGGCTTGTGTTTTATTATTGCCTCCTGCCTCTTTGGGTCTCATAAAATTGTGCTTTTCTTGCAAATCACTGAGGACTCATGTCAGTAAATAATACATTTGAGATTCTAACTTCATACCTTCAGATAATTCATGCTAAGGTAAAACCTTTTAGTCTATCAAATTCTAAGAGCAATATTTAAAATTTTCCTTATTTTGGGGCGTTTGTCCCCCATTATTTATGGCTTTGTCCAGATTTCTTACTCTAAGAGGTTGAGAGGTGTAAGGGGCAATTACTGTCTCCTGTTACTGACAACCCTCTCCTCTTAACTCCCAACACTCAGACCTGCGATACATGCACTTATATATCCAAACTGGAAGGCACACACTCTACAGCCAAGACCGGAATAGTTGGTCAAGAGGAGAAGGACAACACTTGCACCACACCACATGGAACAAATAGACCTACAGAACACACACCAGCATTGCCTTCACATAAAAACACAAACCACACACTCACCTTCGCAGAGGCTCTCAATAAAAATCTACCCAAACAGCAGAGACCTCCAAGGCAGAAACGCACTCGACCACCACAACACAATACCAATCATGAGACACATAACTGTCCTAAACAGTGTGCCACTCAACCAAAGCCCCTAAGGCAAAACAGCATGCCCAGCACACTAGTCATAGGTGACTCAATAATGAGGCACACTGATGTCCCACTCACTAGGTTGAATAAGGGAAAGTAACAGTCAGCTGCATGTCAGATGCCAGGATCCACCACATAACGCATGCACTCAGGTCCCTCAACAACAGGTACAAATATGACTCAGTCATTGTACATGTGGGTGTGAATGACATGAGACATACCTCCCTGGACTACATGAAAATAGACATGGAGGAGCTCTCGGATTATGTAGCCCAGTCGGGTATGACCCTAGCCCTGAGCAGCATCCTGCCATCACCCAAAATGGTACCACAGTACAAGCAGAAAATGATTGATTTCAGCAATTGGCTTAAGATTCTGGTGTCATTCTAAGAGGATCCAGTATCTGTCTGCCTGGGATGGCATGATTGACAGACCTCAATGCTTTGCTAGAGATGGCCTGCATCTGTCACCCCTGGGCTTCTGGATACTGGCCAAGGCTGTTGCCACCCATATAGTGCCTTTTTTAGGCGGTGTTCCAAAGACAAAATTACCACTGTAACAGCTACAAACAAATGCAATCTGAGGGTCATGCTGCTCAATGCTAGAAGTGTAAATCTCAAAATGTACTCTCTCGAAGCACACCTTAAAATGGAGAACATCGACATTTGTGCTGTAACAGAAACCTAGTTCAAGGCAGCAGAAAGCACCCCTACACTACCAGGCTATAACTCATTCCACACCTTTCAGCCCCAGAACATGGACCGAAGCTCCAAAGGCAGTGGTGTTTCCATATTGATAAATGATGTGCACACCTCCAGACTGGTAACCCAACATAACACATCAGAGATACTTCAGGTGCAGCTAACATTGGGTAAGACAGCAATTCAGGTCATAGCCTGCTATAGGTCCTCAACCATGTCCCAAGACTCACACTCCATGTTCCTAAGCCCCCTGGAGAATATTAGGATCCAACCTAACACTCTCATACTAAGCAACTTCAACTACCCCTCCATTAACTGGGAAAACTACTCATGCACCAATACACTTGCCCAACATTTCCTGGAATTAATTAATTCCAATGCCTTGGGCCAGCTTGTTCTTACCCCCACTAGAGGTAGCAACATCCTTGACCTGGTCATTACTAATATGGGTGACCATTGCTCTACACCAATAATCAGCTCCTCCCTGGTTAGATCTGACCACAAACTAATCACCTTGGAAATCCACATCCCTTCCACCCCCACACCCCCTGGAAAGGTAACCACCATGAAAAACTTCTCCAAAGCTAACTTTGCGCTCCTAAAAACAGAGGTGGCTAACATCAAGGCACTCATGCAAATGAAGAATAGTTGCATGACCGCCAAATCATACACCATGCACTGTATGAAC
Source organism: Protopterus annectens (assembly GCF_019279795.1). Classification (NCBI taxonomy): domain Eukaryota; kingdom Metazoa; phylum Chordata; order Ceratodontiformes; family Protopteridae; genus Protopterus; species Protopterus annectens. The sequence continues at coordinate 1,061,669,189 of NC_056739.1, forward strand.
ACGTACACAAATGCATGGATCTCGCCATACCCAATAGAACCAAGATACTCTCCTCCAAAAAAAGGAAGCCAATCTGGTGGTCCTGTGCTATAAACAAACTCTACAACAGAAGGAGGAAACTGATGCAGAATAAGGTGAAGTCCCTAGACTGGAAAAGCTCCCTTATCAGCCTCAACAAAATGTTCCTCATCAAACTAAAGCCAGCTATGAAAACAGAATTGCAGCATATAGTAAAGACAACTAAAAAGCCTTCTATAGTTATGTAAAGAATCTCCACGGCAATACCCAGATTTGCTCTGAGCTACTGCACAATGGTACCTCCTATACCAAGCCAACAGATGTTGCCAATATACTGGCTGACAGATTCAGTGCCAACTTTACCCCTCCCCCCCAAGGACCAATCACAATACCAGTAGATTGCCAGGCACCCAGTATTACTGCTGCACAGGTTAAAACAGCACTGTCCAAGGCCAAGAATACAGCTTCTATGGGACCTGACAATATCCCTGGCTGTATTCTACATGAACTACAGAGTGAACTGGCACTTCACCTGTGTGCCCTGTTCAATCACAACCTCACCTCAGGCTTTGCCCTACCAAATGACACACTGCTACAGCCATCCCTCTCCACAAAGGAGAAGCAACTACAGACCCCGGGAACTATCCCCCCATTAGTCTGATGAGTCTGATATGCAAAGCTATGGAATGCATCATCATGGACCTAATAAACAAGGATATAGGGAATCTCCAAACTCTGGATCCCACACAGTTTGGTTTTGTGAAGGGTAGATCATGCCTCCTCAACATGGTCAACCTCTTTGAGTCAGTCATCAGAGCTGTGGATGAAGGTAAGGTGGTTCATACAGCCTACCTTGATCTGGCCAAAGCCTTTGATACCATTCCCCACTCAGGAATCATAGAAAAACTCACTAAGCTAGGCATTAACCCCTATATCACTAGATGAGTTGCAAACTGTCTGATGGATAGAACTCACAGTATGAAAGTAGCTGATTCCAAATCAGACTGCTGACTAGTCATGAGTGGAGTCCCACAGGGTTCAGTCCTGGGTCCTCTGCTGTTTGGTATCTACTTCTCTGAAGTCCAGGCCTGTACAAAGGTCCTCTGGCTTACAAAGTTTGCAGACAATTGCAAATTGGAAGCTATTATTAACTCCCCAAGTGATGTTGACATCCTATAGAATGGCCTCACTAAGACCAATGACGGGTGTCAGAACCATGGCCTTAAGCTCAATGCCAAAAAATGTGTTGTCATCCCCTTTGGGAAAAACCATGTTCCCATGAATTATCACACTGATGGTAGTCCATTGAACACAGAAGGCTTTAAAAGAGATCTGGGAACACAGGTTGACAGCAACCTCTCTTTTGATCACCACATTGCCACTGTGGTCAGAAAGTCCTTCTGTGTGGCACATCTCATTTCTAAGAGTTTTGCATCCAAGAAGAAAGAGGTCATTGTCTCCCTCTACTCTTCCCTCATTAGGCCAATCATCGAGTACAATGCCCCATTTGGCATGTACTTCACTAAACCCCTGCAACAACTGGAGAGGCCACAAAAGTACCTCACAAAGAGGATCCTAGGCCTTAAACACTTGTCCTATATGGACAGACTCAAAAAACTCCAACTATTTTCTATCTCATACGCTTGACTTACAAACCCATGTCTGACCCAGCTCTGTTAGAAATGCTACATCTAAAGAAATCCCAATCCCTCCACACCACACGCTCCAGAGACCTCAACCTCATTACCGCAATCAATAGAACATACTGGAGGGACAGGTTCATAACCCAGAGACTGCCCATGCCATGGAATAGACTTCCTATACATGTCAAGCAGAGCACCTCGCTAACCCTCTTCAAGAGAAATCTTGATGAGTGGAACGGAAATTGAAAATTCACCCCGGGGATTACTCCAGTGGCTCTACTCGACAGAGTAACTGGGAACTAAGGTCGGGTGGCACGATGCCAGGGTAATCCTATGGCTAGACTTGTAAAGGTCCCAGGGCCATTAGCCTAGTACACACCTATGAACCTATGATTGTTGCTAACATTTAATCACCTAAATGCTAGGACTGTAATATTCGGTATCAATACAAACTGTTTACAAACTGTGATGAACAAAATGTCATGCTCCTTTTTTATTCTATTATGAAATGGCTGCACAGTTTTACTGTTCCAGGAGCATGTAAGTTCCCTTTCAGTTGACAAAGGCTGCATTTTGTACACTTTCCTGTTAAAAAAAGCAAAAAACAATAATAAGTTTTAGGATTCTTTTTGCAGCTTTCTTTCATATTTGTTATAATACTGCAGTTTCAGTCTGTCTTAAGTTGCCCAGCTTTGTCTTTAAGAGAGATGGAACCCTGGCTGTGACCAAGATGACCTGTGTTTAATTAGCAGCTTAGGAGCTGGAGGAGATGGTGCTGGAAGGAGGCCAAAAGGCCAGTGGCAGCTCTACTACAGGGTGTGAGTGCAGGTTTCTGCTCGTGGCTATAGCATTCCGTGGAGGAAACCAGTGGTCAATTCTGGTTCACCCTGCCCTAGTTATGCCTTTGCTTCAATATTTCTCATAAAAGCAGTGAGCAGTCCTGCTTGACTAGAGCTGTACAGTGCATTATGTGTTTCTGAATACCCCAATAGTAAAATGGTAGTTTGCACTATTCTTTTACTTTTATCAGTGGTGAATGATTTAAAATATAAGGAAAAAGATCACTAGTGGTTCTGATCTATCCCCCTCACATCCAGGATCACTGTGCACATCCAAAATTCAAGGCACAGGATGAACAAATGCATAAACACAATTAGAAATGCAAGGAGAGTAGCTAACCCTAGAGTGACAGTAGCAGGTAGTCTTCCCTTCTTTGTCTATTACAAAAAACAAGCCAATTAGCTAAAATCCAGCATTCAGAAAACGTTAACTATATAGCTTCTCATATTGTTTATATTCTTAGTACATAGGTAAGTACTAGGCTAGCTGCGCTTGTGCCGATTTTAAGCCTAGCCACTTTCCCTTTTTGTGCGCAAAGTAACTTATTCCGTCCGGTTATAGATTGGCCTTACCCATCCACAGTTGATAAATATATACTACCCCTTATAAGAATAACTGGGGTCATACCATAGATAATTTGATTAGATGAGACCCGAGTATGGATAGCATTTAGGAGCTGTCTCTGTCCATTAGTAGTACATGGGGCAGTCCTGGGGTAAATTTTCTGTTTTCCCCATCCATAGATCTAAGTTGTGCTTGAAAATGGACAGGAATGAACTTTGTTTTATGTGGATGGGAAGTCAGTTCCACAGCAGCGGTATCCTCTGCAAAATATACCTGTCCTTCCAAACCATTCTGTTGATGTTGCAGAAGGGTTTAGATCACTAGACAGAGTAATTCTGATGCCATTTGACTTGCTGGTGTGCAGTAAATCCATCAGTAATGGGCCAGAGGTTGCCTTGAATGCCAGACACAGGTCACTTCTTAGCGGTATGTAAAATACCTAGTGTACTAACAGGGCTTTGAGTCAGTCCATGTAGGACATGTTGTTTAGGCTTTGTATCCTTTTAGTAAGGTATCTATGTGAGCGATACAGTTGCTGCATGTGTCTGGACAGATATGTGCCAAAGGGGGCATTACATTCAATGACTGGCCTAATGAAGGCTGATTAAAGGGTATTGTCAATTTGGTAGCATCTTGGTTTATATGTTTATTTTATGATTGCATCCTGGGCTGGCCTGAAAATGATCCAGATGGATCATTGCTCTTTCCCAGTCAACACATTTAAATACAATGAAATAAAATAAAACTCACACAATACACAGAGACAGACGCGCGCACACACACACACATAGATATATATACATAACATTATATATAGCTATAGCTATAGATATATAGTTATAAAAACAGACACACACACATCCATCCATCCATACATACACACACACACACACACACACACACACACACACACACACACACACACACACACACACACACACAAATCTATATATCTATATATATATATATCTCTATCTATATGTATATAGTTTTGGACACCTCAAAAGGTTTGCCCCTGTGATAATCCGTTACATCCCTATTGAATTTTCTTATGTTTTTGTCCCGTGTCTGTTTCTCAAATGTGAGAAGCTCCTTTGATAACTTGTTCAAACAAACATTATATTGGGGGGGGGCTTTTCCTACCTGGATTAAATGACCATTTATAGTGTTGTATTTTTTATTTTTTATTTTTTACTTTTTATTTCTTATTTTTTATTTTTATAAATACATTTTTTCTTGCTTATATTCTTTCTGCATGCATTTTTTGGAATGATTTGCATTTCTACTTTTTGTATTGAATTACAGTCATTATATGTGCTTAATTGAAGGAGGTGTTAATTAATAGTGTTGTGGGGAGGGCTATACTTTCCATTGGTGGATGGGTCTATTTATGTAGGAATGAGTGTTCACTGTTCCAAGGTATTCCACTGATGAAGGCTATTTTGCCGAAACCGGTATGGACAATAAAATAATTCTAGCCATTCTTATGGCATGATTTGACTCTGTTGTGTTCGTGGCTTTTTGGTTTTACCCACATGTTGGCCGTTTATTACTTTATCCATAAACATAAAAGAAAGTCCAGAAAAATGACCAACACCATTTTTAAAATAAAGTTAGTTAATCTGCATACTGCATTGATAAAGCTTTCGGGTCAAAACTGTGTTCTTCAGTAGCAAACCTTCTAATAAAGGAGCCCAGATTGTATTTTGAAAAAAAAATGGTGTTTTTCATGATTTTTAGACCTTTTCTTATATTTTTATCTATATACACAACAAACACACCCACACATACACACACACACCTGGAGGTGATTGATTAAAAAACAAGCTCATCTCTGTGGCTGAAAGGTATAAAGCCCCAAGTGAGACCCAGGCAACCTACACTCGAGTAGAGGCTCAGGTGCTAGAAGAGACAGATGAAGGGAAATGAGAGGCTATGTCTTGCCCACCCTGGGGAGAGGCTATGATGATTCTTGGCTGCCTCATCTTTTACCCTGTTGCTGTGGCCCATAGCATTGAGAACAAGGACCACTGCAGAGAAAGACTATATCTTCAGCTAACAAAGTTTGTGATGGTAGCCCTTGCCTTTGCAGGTGAAGGACCATGCATGTGTGGCATAGATGTGCACAGGTCATTATGTCACCACCAGTTAAGTGGTTGGGGGAAACAGATCAGTGAGGAAACCCCCAATTATTCACATAAATGACAATTTAGGGAACCATAGATGAGCTTCAAGATTGCAGGTGATAGAGAGATGTACCTATTTCATGGGTTGGCATTCAAGGGAGAAATTAGAATCAAGGAAAACAGGAACCATTCAGTGGTCAAGACTACGTGGAGAGCTAATTGTCTGTGGATGTCTGGAACACGCAAGCTCATGCCTATCTGAACTATGGCTTCCCCAGGTGGTTCTTGCCACAATATGCTACTGGGTATATCCCTTGAAGTAGGGAATGGATGGCGTATGCCTAATGGAGAGGGATTTATGATTAGCAGACATGTGGGCCAAGTTTACCTAGGAAGAAGAAGAAAAAAAGAAAATAAATGATTGAGTTAAGCAAGTTACCAGCAGGACATTCTCCTTTGATGTTTGCTTGCCTTATGTCTAAGTTTTGTCTGAAAAGGCTCCTTGAACCAGTCTTTTTACCCATTTAAAAAAACAAGCAAGTAAGAAAAATACCAAATTGTCAAGTGTTACCCTATGTAGATATAACAGTAGATCTTTTTATTCTCTATGCTGATGAAACTAAACTTTTGCAAATTCTTCTATGTAGACTTGTTTGTAAATCATCCAGTAATGTTTTGATATGAAAGATATTTTGACCATAAAGAAGAAAAGCTTCATATTCATTTATTCATTCATTCATTCAGTAATTAATTAATTAATTAATAAGTAATGAATAGAATCCAGGCCACCAGAAAGGCAAAATCTCTTTTATAGAAGCATACAATTACAGATGATAAGCGCTTTCGTCTTGAGGCAAGACTTCGTCAGATAAAAAACACAAGTGCTACACATTGCTTTATAAAGCCCTCCCAATTCATAACAATTAACATTTAAAAGGTCCACTCACTGTAAATTAAAAGTAAAAATGATGAGTATAAGGAACAAAATTTATAACTTAATTATTGTAACTCTCAATGCACATACAAAAGTTGTAATGTGTATATGAAAAACACATAAGATATAAAATTTTAAATTTAAAAACATATGTGTACCTATACTATACATAAATAGGGATGAGTGAACATCAAATTCTGACCGCCCTAGCAACCAACACTGGCTTAATGGTAACATATTCATTAAGACCAGCAGGAAACTGAGACTTCAGCCTAAGCTGCCACTTCAACTCTTTATTTAACAAAACATTTTTCATGTCTCCCCCCCTGGAGTTATATTTTATTACATCAATAATACCAAATTTAAAGCCAACAAATGAAGGGCATGAAATTGAGTGTTTAAACAAGGTACTAGTTGCTTTACCAATCCATATGTCATGTAGGTGCTCATACATTCTATCTTTAAATGCTCTTTCTGTCTTTCCTATATATAATGCAGGGCGCCTCTCACATATAGCCAAATACACTAACATCTTAGTATTGCAATTACCTTTACAAAATCTAACAATACTATTTAAACCATTGTTCAAACTAATCCAATCATCCCTTATAATATAGGAACATTGACCACAGCTACCACAGGAACTAGTAGACTTTTTAACTATTCTAACATTACAGTCTACCTGTTCAAAAATTATTTTAAATTTTTTTCCAGTTTTGAAAGTAAAAGTTGGTTTTAAACCAACAGCTTCAAATAAATCTTTGTTGGTTTTGAGCACACTCCAGTTAGCTCTTACTATTTCAGTAAATATGTCGGAAAATACATTAAATTCCATAATGCAAGCCCCATGGAAATTTTTACCTTCCTTCTGTTTAACAACAGTAGTGAAAGGTTCACCTAACAAGGCCGTATATTTCGTATCCCATCCCCTATAAATTTCATCCAATACTTCATACACCATATCCGCAGGATACCCTCTTTCTACAAATTTCTTTCCAAGAAAAATGAATTCACCAACTAAATCATTTAAATCAGAAGTCATCCTTGCTATTCTTACTGCTTGTCCTTTAATAAGACTTCTTCTCTGGAAATATGGATGATGGCTAGTGTAATGCAGGTAACTGTTACACCAAGTACTTTTACGGTAAACCTTGGATTTGAATCCATTAGAAGTTTTAGAAATAGTGATGTCGAGATAGTTAATACTAATATCATTCCATGTATGTGTGAAGGTAAGAAATGTAGTACAGGTATTTAGATATCGCATAAATGCATCAATAGTATCTCTTGCCCCCTCCCATAAAACAAAAATATCATCAAGAAATCTCAAATATAACCGTATATTTTTTTGAAAGGGACTATTAAAAACATACCTGTTCTCCCATTCTAGCATCACTAAATTGGTGTACACAGGGGCACAAGCTGCCCCCATAGCTACCCCACTCACCTGTTGAAAATATTCCCCCTGAAAGCAAATATAATTATAATTAAGAATGACTTCCAAAAGCTCTAAGGTAAGTGAAATATGATCTTTAGATAAGGAGGAATGTTTATAGAGACAGTCACTGAAATATTCATAACCTTCACACCGTGGAATGCATGTAAAGAGATCCTTAACATCAATAGTAAGGACACTACAACTATCACTCCACATATCCATAGTTAATTTACTAAGGAACTCCCATGAATCCTTTATAAGATGTTTGGTTTTTACTACTATCTCCTTAGTGCAATGATTCACATATACTGCTGAGGGATGAGATTTAGAGTTTTTAGCCGATACAATAAGCCTAAAAGGTGGTTCTTTAATGGATTTATGTACTTTGGGCACCCCAAAAAAATGGGGAATAATCGGATTGTGTTGCCTCAAAAAATTATGTGTTTTACTGTCAATCTTGTTTTCCAACAAATATTCTTCCAGAAGTGAATCAATTTTCCTCTATGCTACATGAATTTCATTAATTGAAATTGGAGAATAAGTAGGTGTATCAAGCAAGATGTTCATGATATCATTATTATATTCCTCAATGCCATATAAAACAACCCCCCTCCTTTATCAGGCTTCATTATATGGTATGCCCTCTGCGATTGCAAATCAAAAAGTAATTTCTCCTCCTCTTCACTAAGGTTATGATGCCCTACTGTCCATCTATTTTTTGTGTATGTTTCATATATTTCATCTGTGACAATTTTTTCAAACATCATCAAACCTGGGTGTAGGGGTGGGTTGTAGGTACTACTTCTAACTAAACCCGTGAGACTACAAGGATTATCTTTTTCTGTTTTTTTTTAAATCAAATTTAAATTTAACTTCCTAAGATATAGTTTAAAATCAACCAAAAGACCAGCTACATTACCAAAATACGATTTAATAAATTTAAATCCTTTAGAAAAAAGATTGAAATGTTGTTTACCCAGGATAAGTGGTGTATAATTAAAAATCTTGAATCCTTTATACTCTCTCAAAATACTTTCTGTGCCGTCAACTACTACTATTTCCCCTTCTTCCCCACTTTCGTCCATCCGTAATTCATCCTATAAGGACCAGACTGATGGCCTGGGTCTGATGGATATCTGGTTTTGTTGGCCAGGCGTTCTGACCTTCTTGGTTCTAAAAAATGCTCATCTTGTTCAGAAAAGGAATCCAACTCATCTAAATGCCTATTGGTGGCTCCTTCCAATGGCATATCCCTGTCATTTGCCAAAACCCTCTCCTCTGTGTGCAAACCTGCCATACTGCATTTATTTTTATACTTGTAATTAAAATGTTCATTTACCTTATTTCTATAATTATTTAATGGGCCCGGGTACACTTTCCCAACATTATATTGTTGCTTGTCCCTCATAAATTTCTTCTGCTTCCTAACAAAAATGTTGTGTATTCTTTTATCAATCCTACACAAAACCTTTTTGTATAGTTGTTCATATTCTGGAAACAATAAGTCTTTTAAAATGTCAACATTCAATTTGTTAATATCACTAAGTAACACTGTTAAAGCTAAATCATTATATTTGATCAGTCTAGTAATTAGTCCTAACCCACATTTGTCAAAAAAGCCATGAAAATCATTCAGAATATCTTGAGTGTACACAATACCAAAAGGATATTTATAAAGTCTCAGTCCTTGTGGAACCAGTTTATGGTTGAGACAACAATGCAAATAACGGTTGTCAATCTGTATACATTTATATTTAAAAAGCTTTTTTTCAAAATAATAAATCATGTCTTTCAGTGTAGGGGCGTCCTCTGATTTAGGCCCAGCTGTTAACATTGTTATGTGAAGCTTTAGCGGTAAAGGGAAAGTCAAAGTCAAAGTCCTTATCTAGTACTTCACAAATACGCACAGAATGCTCAGAATGTGGAGGGTGTAAAACCTCCGTATCTACAGCGTTTAATTGAGAGGCATTACCAACATTGTCTTGATGAGAAACTAGATGAACAGTACCTTTTGTATTTTTATTTAACTGCTGAATACCTCGACCGTTGTTTTCCAAAGGTAACTGATTACCAGGAATTATAAGATGCTGAGCAGCCTGACCGACACCAACTTTCAAACCGAGTCACCAAGCCTGGCCAGAACACAAAGAGAGGTTACCAAAGTCAGTGAGGAAGTCGCAGCCTTGAAGGGGGATCTTACTAGGCTCATTGAACTGCTTAGTCAAAATGAGCCAGTAGGTGGAGCCATTCAACCAGGCTTGGTGTCTTCGTTTGTGTCTTCATTTGTTACAGAAAACTCTACAGCACTTTTCACGTCGTCTCCATGCTCGGTGGGATTCAGATGGAAGGTGGAATCGTTCAACAAGGACTTGGTTTGAAAGTTGGTGTCGGTCAGGCTGCTCAGTGTCCTACGATTCCTGGTAATCAGTTACCTTTGGAAAAAAATGGTCGAGGTATTCAGCGGTTAAATAAAAATACAAAAGGTACTGTTCATCTAGTTTCTCATCAAGGCAATGTTGGTAATGCCTGTCAATTAAACACTGTAGATATGGAGGTTTTACACCCTCCACATTCTGAGCATTCTGTGCGTTTTTGTGAAGTACTAGATAAGGACTTTGACTTTGACTTTCCCTTTACCGCTGATGCTTCACATAATGATGTTATTTATTTTTATTTTTATTTCAGTTTGATTACTGGGGAAGTCCACTGGGCCACGAAGTACCCATTTTCAGTGGAGGCCCGGAGAGAAAAGCTCCAAAGGCAGTACAATCAAGGTTACAAATGCACAAGATAAAATACAATAGAAATGTCCAAACAGTAAGTATACATAGTAAGAACAGTGCAAAATAACAAAAATAACAAAAACATCAATTTTTCTTTTTTTTTTTTTACATAATTTGCAATATTTTCCTCATTACAGTCAACTGAGAGTTGGCTAAATCATTTTGGGAATTAGAAATGAAATCAGAGAGCAGATATGTGCAGGGGTAGAGAGTGGCTTAGTGTAGAAAATCCCTACAATTTATATATGGTGAAAGAAAGAACATTTCCATTTGGATGATAGGTGTGAGTAGAGGTGGGTCTTGAAGTATTCCATGTTAGGTATAGTCCTAAGTGAAGGAGGGAGAGAGTTCCATTTTTTGCCTAGAGAGAAGGATAGTAGTAGCTGGCCAGCGGAATGTTTAGGTCTGGGAATGGAGATTAGGTTTTGGTGTTCTGATCTCAATGATCGGTTAGGGATGTAAGGGGGAAGGATGTTGGATAAAGCTGGGCATTTTTCTGGGTAGAATATTAATTTGTGAGCGGTTGTTAGTTGAAGATAGTCAAGGTGGTTAGGGAGTTCTAACCAGTTCAGAGATTGAAGGGTAAGGCAGTGGTGGGTTGAGGTTTTGGATTTAGTGGCGAATTTAGAGATCTTATTATAGCAAGCTTCAAGTTTAGAGGTGAGGGAAGCAGACAGATTAGTTAGTAGAGGGGCACCATAAAGGAGAGAGGGAAGGAGGTAGGTGGTTGCTATGGTGTGCCTAGAGGAGTTTGAAAGAAATAGATTATTCCTGTAGAGCATGCCTAACTTTTGGTGTTTTTTTTATGTTTTGTTGTATGTGGAGATCGAATTTGAGGTATTCATCAATGGTAATGCCAAGGAGTTTAGCAGAAGGGACCACTTCTGTAGGGGTGTTGGTTTGGCTTAGGACGTTGAAAGCATTTTTGTCAACGGAAGAAGCCTTGGTAGGGTGGAAAATTAGTATTTTAGATTTATTGGAGTTGAGGGAGAGATGGTTTTTGTGCATCCAGTTTTCTGTAGTGGAAAAAGCTATTTGTATTTTGGATAGAAGTTCAGAAAAGTTGGGGGTGGCACAAACTAAAATAGAGTCATCAGTGTATTGGATGACTGTAGTGTCAGGGAGGGTAGTGTGAAGGTTATTTATGAAGATGTTGAAAAGTATGGGACCGAGGATGGATCCCTGAGGAACTCTAGTAGGTAAGAAGGAGGAGGTAGAGTCCTTCCATCTGACAGCCTGAGATCTGTCAGAAAGGTAACTGGAGAACCAGGAAAGAGTATTAGGGGAGAGATTAAGGTTGGAGAGATGAGAGAGAAGGTGTGTATGGGATATGGTGTCAAAGGCTTTAGAAAGATCTAACAGAACAGTGGATACAAGAAGACCAGAATCTCGGGCTTGATTAACAGTTTCTAAGGAGAGTAGGGCAGTTATGGTGCTGTGGCCAGGGTGGAAACCGTGTTGGGTGGGAGTAAGTAGCTGATTCTGAGTTAAGTAGTTTAAAAGTTGGTGGTGGACACATTTTTTTAGAATTTTAGATATTGGAGAGAGTAGGGCTATGGGGCAGATCTTAGAAATGGAGGTGTTTTTACCTCCTTTGTGAAGTGGTAGAATGTAGGCAGAACGCCAGTGTTTGGGTATGTATGACTCTTTTAAGGATCAGTTGATTAGGATGCTAATTGGGAGAGCAATGCCTTCGGCTGCGCATTTGAGGAAGGAGGGGGGAATGTTGTTGGGGGCATTAGAGCATGGCTTTAGTTTGGATAACAGCTTTTATATAAACATTGTGGAAACTGGTTTGAGCTGGAACATAGAGGGGCTATTATTAGGAGAGTTTAGGAAGTTGGATGGATTATGGTCAGGAAATGTTTTGGTTAGCTTAGTTATAGAATCTGTAAAGAAAGTGTTGAAGTGAGAGCTCAGTTTTTTGTCAGTTAAACTAGGGTCAGGGCAGGGGTTACTTCTTGATCCAGGATGGAGAAGAGAGTTAACAGATTTCCAGAATTGTTTTGGGTTGTTATTATTATTGGACTGAAGTTTATTGTAGTAGGTTTTTTTTTTGTCCAAGGAGATTAATTTTTTTACTTGGTTGCGGAGCTGGGTATATTGGAGCATAGCAGAAGGCAGTTTACTTTTCTGAAAAGCTTCCAGGATTTGTCTCTGAGATGCATGGTATGTTTAGTCTCTTTGGTGAGCCAAGGAGCAGAAATGGCTTTGATTCATTTGTTTCTTAGGGGGGCTAGGGAATTAAGAGTATTTAGGAAGAAAGAGTTAAAATGCTCAACAGCGATGTCAAGGGAGAGAGTGTTAAGGAATTGCCAGTTAATTTGTTTGAAAATGTTAGAGAAGTATGTGGGGTTGAAGTTGCTAAGGTTACGAGTTTGGATGTAATTATGTTTGAATTGTGAGGGGTTAGCAGAGCGATGAATGAAGGCAGGGAGATGGTCACTAAAGGAGTCAGGGATAGTGCCAGAGAGAGAGGTTTTGTTTGGATGGGAGACTAAAATCCAATCTATGATGGATCTTGGGGGGTGGATTTTGTTAGGTCGGGTTGTAGAGTGGATTACTTGGGAGAAGTTGAAAAGATTGATGGCTAGGGAGGGGGAAGGAGTGTTGATTTTGTTCCAGTCAATGTTGACATCACCTAGAATAAAGGTTTCATATTTTATTTCAGATGAGGCCCAGTGGAGAATATTCTCAAGAGTGGAGATATTATCACCTGGGGAGATGTGTAAGGAGATGAAGCAGATATTTTTGTGTTTATTGAGTCGGAGGAGACTTGTGGTTATTTCAGTATTTTTGAATTGAGGGGTTGGAATATGAAGGGGGATTATGGAGAGAAGGTTAGAGTAGATTAGGGCAGATCCTCCACCTTTTTTGTTTAATTGGTCACTCCTGAGGATGTTGAAGCCTGGAGGTAGGATTTAAGAATCAGAGATATGAGGTTTTAGCCAGGTTTCGGAGATGGCTAAGAGGTCAGGTTGATTGTGATTGATCCAAGCATGAACATGGTGAATTTTGTTGTTAAGGCTCTGGGCATTGATAGTGAAGACCTTGAGGGTGCTAAGAGAGGAAGTAGGAGAAGAAGGAGAAGGGGGGAGAAGCTTAGGTGAGGTAAGGTGGGTAGGGGATGGAGGGAAGGAGTTGTTTGCCCAGAGGCAGGGGCCAGGGTTAGGATGAATATCTCCAGATAAGGCAAGGAAATTACATGAGATAACTTTATGCCTTTTAAGTTTGGAATGGAGGAAGTTGTTTGGGGTTAGTGGAGATATGAGAGAGAAGCTTTTTGTAGTGGAGGATAGTAGTTTGGGATGGAAAAGGTGCAGTAGGTTTGTTTGGATAAGGGAGGGGAAAATGGAGTGGAAGTGAGAGAGTAGAAGAGGTTGTGGGTGAGTGAAAGTGATAGTATAAGTAGACGGTAGGTATGGGTGAGCTTTTAAGGAGTATGAAGTAGTATGATAGAGAGGAATAAGCAAGATGAGAAGACAGAAGGGGAGTCTGAAAGTAAAGAGGATTTGGGAGGGCATGTTTGGAATGGGTGGGGTATGGAAGTGAGAAATAAGAAAGGAAGTGGGAATTAGTTGTGGAGATAAAGGTAAAGGAGTGGAAGAGAGATTTGAATTTTTGGAGTGGAGGGGGAAGGCTAAGAGTAGTGAGAAGAGGGAGGAGTAAGTGAATGGAGAAGAGGGAGGAGTAAGAGTGGGTGAGGAGATAAGAGGGGGGTAGAGATTGGTTAATTGATGAAGGAATTGAGGGAGGAGGGAAAAGACTGTGATTGGTTATAAGAAATGGTGGGAGGAGTTAGTGAGGTATAAATGTAGAAGTGCTGGGGGAGGGTGAGATTTGGGGGCAGGGTAGGGGAGCAGAGTGAGCTCGCAGGGCGAACTGAGCGGGAAGAGCCAGAGGAGGAGATGTGAGGAGGACAATCAGTAAAGAGTGAGTATTCAGAAGGTACGTTTTAGCAGAGATGTGAATAGGAAAGGTAAATGAAGCAGAGATGTAAATAGGTAGTGAGATGTACAGAGAAGTGGAGTTAGAGGGTAGATGCAAAGGAGAAGGACAGTGGGAGAAGGAAGAGACTTCAGAAAAAGGATAGAGGAGGGCTGTATATAAAGCGAAGAGTGGCTAGGATTCCTGGATAGTAGAGAGGGAGAGAGCAGAGAGAAGGATGTTAGAGGGCTGTAATAGGGGAGATAAGGGAGGAGTGGGAAAAGTAGAGGGGATATCAAGAAGGTAGGGAAGCGTCACCTAGTGGCCAGTCAGTCTGAATCAGTAGAGATCCAGGGGGAGAAACAGGAAAGGGAGGAAGGAGCTATCGAGGGTCAGGATAGGGGGTAAGGAAATATGGGGAGAACTAAAAGCAGCAGAGAAGGGGGATTGAAAATAAGGGGAGAACTAGTAGTGCAAGCAGTAAAGAAGAGGTGGTAGTGGCTGCTGGCTAGACTGGCAGGGAAGTGTACAGCGACCTAGTAGAATCAACTTATTAACTGCACAGGGTTACAGTAGTACACATACTTTCTTGAATCCTTGTTGTAGGAAGAACACAGGGAGCAGTGAGGCCTTATAGTTTTGGATTAGGAGTCAGTTTTAGCTGGTTCTTGGCCAGAGTGTTCAGGAGGGTATTATCAGGAGGTTAGGACAGGGTAGGCAGGTGCCCAAGTTTCTTGAATCCTTGTTGTAGGAAGAACTCAGGGAGCAGTGAGGTCTTATAGTTTTGGATTAGGAGTCCGTTTTAGCCGGTTCTTGGCCAGAGTGTTCAGGAGGGTATTATCAGGAGGTTAGGGAAGGGTAGGCAGGTGCCCAAGTTTCTTGAATCCTTGTTGTATGAAGAACTCAGGGAGCAGTGAGGCCTTATCATTTTGGATTAGGAGTCCATTTTAGCCAGTTCTTGGCCAGAGTATTCAGGAGGGTATTATCAGGAGGTTAGGGCAGGGTAGTCAGGTGCCCAAGTTTCTGGAATCCTTGTTGTAGGAAGAACACAGGAAGCAGTGAGGCCTTATAGTTTTGGATTAGGAGTCCGTTTTAGCCGGTTATTGCCCAGAGTGTTCAGGAGGGTATTATCAGGAGGTTAGGGCAGGGTAGGCAGGTGCCCAAGTACTAGGGTGAGGACGCTGGAGCCAGGGTAGCACAGCAGCTGAGGGGTAGAATAGGGAAAAATATATGTTAACAGCTATGGGCCTAAATCAGAGGATGCCCCTACACTGAAGGACATGATTTATTATTTTGAAAAAAAGCTTTTTAAATATAAATGTATACAGATTGACAACCGTTATTTGCATTGTTGTCTTAACCATAAACTGGTTCCACAAGGACTGAGACTTTATAAATATCCTTTTGGTATTGTGTACACTCAAGATATTCTGAATGATTTTCATGGCTTTTTTGATGAATGTGGGTTAGGACTAATTGCTAGACTGATCAAATATAATGATTTAGCTTTAACAGTCTTACTTAGTGATATTAACAAATTGAATGGTTATATTTTAAAAGACTTACTGTTTCCAGAATATGAACAACTATACAAAAAGGTTTTGTGTAGGACTGATAAAAGAATACACAACATTTTTGTTAGAAAGCAGAAAGTATACCCGGGCCCATTAAATAATTATAAAAATAAGGTAAATGAAAATTTTTAACACAAGTATAAAAATAAACGCAGTATGGCAGGTTTGCACACAGAGGAGAGGGTTTTGGTAAATGACAGGGATATGCCATTGGAGGGAGCCACCAATAGGCATTTAGATGAGTTGGATTCCTTTTCTGAACAAGATGAGCATTTTTTAGAACCAAGAAGGTCAGAATGCCTGGCCAACAAAACCAGATATCCAGGCCATCAGTCTGGTCAATCTGGTCCTTATGGGATGAATTACGGATGGAAGAAAGTGGGGAAGAAGGGGAAATAGTAGTAGTTGATGGCACGGAAGGTATTTTAAGAGAGGATAAAGGATTCAAGATTTTTAATTATACACCACTTATCCTGGGTAAACAACATTTCAACCTTTTTTCTAAAGGATTTAAATTTGTTAAATCGTATTTTGGCAATGTAGCTAGTCTTTTGGTTGATTTTAAACCAGAATGTGCAGTAAACTCTCCGATTTTCTAGAAGAGACTCACAATCTACACGACATGTTCACCCAAAGAGGCTATCCTTAGAACTTGCTCAACTCACTAAAAGATGAAATCTTTGCCAAAAGGGATTCCTTATACCCCCCACTGCTTGGCAGATCCCCAACCTCATGTTACAACAGAGCAAAGAAATGGACGGCAATTTCATTTACACTTTCTCCGACAACTCTGAACAAATTGAAACTATTGTATCCAAATACTGGTTTGTACTGGCTGGCAATGACGACTTTAGGAGTATCATTCGACAAACCTAATTTTGTGAGGAAGAGGCAAAACCTCAAAGACATCTTCGAGAGAAAACCCATTGCAACTACTCACAACTCTCACAACAACAAGGGCACCTTCAAATGTGGTGCCTGCAAGCAATGTCCTCTCATTGCAAACAAATCCCACATCTACCTTGCATCCAGACACACCTGTATCAGATCCCCTGTCACTTTTCATGTGGAACAAAAGGGGTTGTTTATATCGGGCTCTGCACCACCTGTGGTGCCTTTTATGTGGGCAAAACAGAGAGGGAATTCAGGAAAAGGCTATACTAACACACTTACGACATTGAAAAGAAAAGGAAAGCAACGCTTTTCAAACACTCACTTACATGTCCCAACTACAAGTTGTCTTTCATGATCCTTGAACAAGTGAACCCTAACATTAGAGGAGGGACTGGGAATCGACCTTGAATACAGGGAGCTTGTCTGGCAACTCAAGCTAGATGCAGGCAGGCCCCGGGTTAAATGGCACACTTAGTATAGGCTCGGTTCTGAAGCTCAGAAGGGCTAGATTATAGCATGTCTCATCCTATTTTCACTATTTTTCAACACTGTTTCTTTGCCCATTGAACACACTTGCCCCAAGTCACCAAGTAGTGCAAATTCATATGCATCATAACATCTATTTTGGCTAACACAACAGTACTACACTGATTCTCATATTACACAGGACTGCTGACTTCAAACTCACTTGGATCACACACAGCTTTTTTTAAACTTCCACTTGTATTTGTATTTGTATTTCTATCCAAACCTTTTGGACAAGCAAAGTTTTTAATTTCATCACAACACTCACTTGGTTTACCAGTCATGTATAAACAATGCAATGTCAATTTAACCTATGCACATTTTAATGTTTCATTTTATTATTTGGCTGTTCTTTGCTCAAAACAGTCTCAATTGTTTCTTAATGCAACTCAGCTCTAACCAAACATGTGACTAATTAACATCTCATTTAAACAGTTGCCTCACTGCAGGCAACTGTTTTGACTTGAAAAGCTTACATCTGCCAAAAAAGCGCTTGCTGTCTGATTTTGCTGTTCTGTACCTACTGACTTTGGATTTTACCATTTGGTCTGATTTTGCTGCTTTCTACCAACTGTCTTTGGATTTTTACCACTTGGCAACTAATAAAGGACTTACCTTTTTTACGAACTATTGTCTTCACTTTGCGGTTCTGGAACTACTCTTCTTGGTGTTATCAGTTTTGCTCTTATTTTTCTTCAACATTGATTTTAAACTATATCTTAGGAAGTTAAATTTAAATTTGATTTTCAAAAAAACAGAAAAAGATAATCCTTGTAGTCTCACGGGTTTAGTTAGAAGTAGTACCTACAACCCACCCCTACACCCAGCTTTGATGATGTTTGAAAAAATTGTCACAGATGAAATATATGAAGCATACACAAAAAATAGATGGACAGTAGGGCATCATAACCTTAGTGAAGAGGAGGAGAAATTACTTTTTGATTTGCAATCACAGAGGGCATACCATATAATGAAGCCTGATAAAGGAAGGGGGTTGTTTTATATGGCATTGAGGAATATAACAATGCTATCACGAACATCTTGCTTGATACTACTACTTATTCTCTGGTTTCAATTAACGAAATTCATATAGCATATAGGAGAATTGATTCACTTCTGGAAGAATATTTGGTGGAAAACAGGACTGACAGTAAAACACATATTTTTTTGAGGCAACACAATCTGATTATTCCCCATTTTTTTGGGGTGCCCAAAGTACATAAATCCATTAAAGAACCACCTTTTAGGCCTATTGTATCGGCTAAAAACTCTAAGACTCATCCCTTAGCAGTATATGTGTATCATTGCACTAAGGAGATAGTAGTAAAAACCAAACATCTTATAAAGGATTCATGGGAGTTCCTTAGTAAATTAACTATGGATATGTGGAGTGATAGTTGTAGTTTCCTTAATATTGATGTTAAGGATCTCTTTACATGCATTCCACGGTGTGAAGGGTATGAATATTTTAGTGACTGTCTCTATAAACATTCCTCCTTATCGAAAGATCATATTTCACTTACCTTGGAGCTTTTGGAAGTCATTCTTGACTATAATTACATAAGCTTTCAGGGGGAATATTTTCAACAGGTGAGTGGGGTAGCTATGGGGGCAGCTTGTGCCCCCGTGTACGCCAATTTAGTGATGTTAGAATGGGAGAACAGGTATGTTTTTAATAGTCCCTTTCAAAAAAATATACGGTTATATTTGAGATTTCTTGACGATATTTTTGTTTTATGGGAGGGGGCAAGAGATACTATTGATGCATTTATGCGATATCTAAATACCTGTACTACATTTCTTACCTTCACACATACATGGAATGATATTAGTATTAACTATCTCGACATCACTATTTCTAAAACTTCTAATGGATTCAAATCCAAGGTTTACCGTAAAAGTACTTGGTGTAACAGTTACCTGCATTACACTAGCCATCATCCATATTTCCAGAAAAGAAGTCTTATTAAAGGACAAGCAGTAAGAATAGCAAGGATGACTTCTGATTTAAATGATTTAGTTGGTGAATTCATTTTTCTTGGAAAGAAATTTTTAGAAAGAGGGTATCCTGCGGATATGGTGTATGAAGTATTGGATGAAATTTATAGGGGATGGGGTACGAAATATAAGGCCTTATTAGGTGAACCTTTCACTACTGTTGTTAAACAGAATGAAGGTAAAAATTTCTATGGGGCTTGCGTTACAGAATTTAATGTATTTTCCGACATATTTACTGAAATAGTAAGAGCTAACTGGAGTGTGCTCAAAACCAACAAAGATTTATTTGAAGCTGTTGGTTTAAAACCAACTTTTACTTTCAAAACTGGAAAAATTTTAAAAGAATTTTTGAACAGGTAGATAGTATTGTTAGAATAGTTAAAAAGGCTACTAGTTCTTGTAGCTGTTGTCAATGTTCCTATATTATAAGGGATGGTTGGATTCATTTGAGCAATGGTTTAAATATTATTGTTAGATTTTGTAAAGGTAATTGCAATACTAAGATGTTAGTATATCTGGCTATATGTGAGGGGTGCCCTGCATTCTATATAGGAAAGACAGAAAGAGCATTTAAAGATAGAATGTATGAGAACCTACATGACATACGGATTGGTAAAGCAACTAGTGTCTTGTTTAAACACTCAGTTTCATGCCCTTCATTTGTTGGCTTTAAATTTGGTATTATTGATGTAATAAAATATAACTCACGGGGGGGAGACATGAAAAATGTTTTGTTAAATAGAGAGTTGAAGTGGCAGCTTAGGCTGAAGTCTCAGTTTCCTCCTGGTCTTAATGAATATGTTACCATTAAGCCAGTGTTGGTTGCTAGGGCGGTCAGAATTTGATGTTCACTCATCCCTATTTATGTATAGTATAGGTACACATATGTTTTAAATTTCAAATTTTATATCTTATGTATTTTTCATATACACATTACAATTTTTGTATGTGCATTGAGAGTTACAATAATTAAGTGATAAATTTTGTTCCTTATACTCATCATTTTTACTTTTAAGTTACAGTGAGTGGACCTTTTAAATGTTAATTGTTATTAATTGGGAGGGCTTTATAAAGCAATGTGTAGCACTTGTGTTTTTTATCTGAAGAAGTCTTGCCTCAAGACGAAAGCGCTTATCATCTGTAATTGTGTGTTTCTATAAAAGAGATTTTGCCTTTCTGATGGCCTGGATTCTATTCATTACTTCGTAATTAATTAATAAGGTCATTCATTCATTCATTCATTCATTCATTCATTCATACATTCATCCCATCAGTCATTGATTTTATAATACTTCCTTTATCTTATATAAAACTGTCATGAAGGTGGAACCTACCTCATCACAAAATGGAAAAAAGGCAGAAAACTTATTCTGAAGATTATGACATCCTAACACAGGAAAGGCTTTTCAATAACTTCAGTTCTCTTAAGTCCTAGTTTGCTGGCAAAGACCTAATTATGGGAAAGAAAGAAACCCTTATTGATTGAACACTTCAACAATATAAAGTGTATGATAATGCTGCAGTCTGCTAGATCATTCATCCCAGGTGATGTCCCTAGCCGTTTCCCTCGAAGCAGTAGAGTGAAGCCTTTAGGCATATTCATCCCCTGTTAAGTAATTTGGATGCATGGCATTTAAGCAGTCACTAAAATGAACATGGAACATGTTTTCCTTATCTTTGTAACTGCCATAGTAAAAATAAATAAACACATGTTTTGCTCACACTGGTTACTACTTTTTCATATAGAGATGGCTTTTACATCTTCTTTGAATTACCCCTCCGGCTGCATTCATTGCATATTGCTTTTGATAGCCAGTGTTCATTATAATTTTGTAAATAATTTGCTAAAATGACACTGCTATCAAT
The DNA here is from genome assembly GCF_019279795.1 of Protopterus annectens. Lineage (NCBI taxonomy): Eukaryota > Metazoa > Chordata > Ceratodontiformes > Protopteridae > Protopterus > Protopterus annectens. Next base: position 1,061,690,319 of record NC_056739.1, read on the forward strand.
TTAGGTAATCCATTCTGAAAATGTGCAATATTTTCATATTTATTTTAATAACTAGAAAGCCATGTGATATCCATGCCACTGAAAGCAATCGTTTTAAAAGATTACATAATGGATAATAGAACTGTTGTGGTACTTTTTTTCTCTCTAGTACAACCAAAGAGATATGAAATACTGTATATATTTTTAATTATGCAGATTGCCACGAGTCAGTATGAACAGAATTGCCTGGTCTCAAGTGAAAGCTTAAGTGAGCAAACGGTAATGCAGTAGATATTAAGTGTCTAGCATTGAATGGCTAAATAACATATTATCTGTTTACTGTGAATTTTAAATTCCATAATTCAGTTTAAAACTTTGAATCTATAATGAGTTAGAACTGGAAAGATGAGTTTGTGCTGAATTGTTTTGCTCTTTATACTGTCAGAAGTAGTAATGTTGCTAGTTATATGAATATTTACTAGTATGAACCTTAATGATGTCAAAAGATGCTCAGGAAGCAACACGTTTCCTATGCAGGAAGTCAGCAACTTTCCAGATGTCCTCAGGAAGTTACAAATGAGTAAAACTTTATTTTATACAGCCTAGCTGTCTATCTTGATGTCATATCATATTTTACATGCATTTTTAATTCTTTTTTTTTTTGTAATAAAAGTAGAGTTTGAAAACAAGTCCTTAAAAGTGTGAATGATCTTGCTTATATTTTATTACCATTTAAGTGATTGAAAAAACAATAGATGTGATGAGTTTACAAATCATCTGATGATTTCTGGACAGATTGCAGCATAGTGGACTGTTAAAAATCTGAAGTACAGCCCACTTAGCAGTGAAGTGATATTAGGGGGAAATTTAGGGTGGTATTCACAGTCCAGGGATGCAGACTTTCATAGTGGCAATTCATGAAGAGAGGTGTTACATCTATATGCAAATAGGTCAGTGAAGGTTATTCACTCTAACTGCAAAAACGCACAGGTGTTTTGATAAACACTCCTACTTACGGCAAAAGCATAAAATACCCGGAGATAAGCATTAAGGTGAGACCAGTTACCTGCATATGGTGCCATACGCATTTGCACATTACTGCGATTCATAGAGATAAACATAAAAGGGCCTCATTTGCATACAAGACTGAACTTATGTGACTAAGTGTAACAGCACCGTATTATCTTGGGATTACTCGAGTTAGGAGGCAAATTACTTAGGAAACCACAGATCTTTTAAAGTAAGAAAAAATAATAGAAATATTGGAAATTATTATGAAACTGTTCAAAATGAGGTAAGATTATTGAGTTCACTTCAAGAAATGTTTATCTTATTCATATGCTGGATATATTACAATGGCTTTGGTGAATGCTGTAAGTTGTATTTGTAAATGGGAAATCATTACAGCAGAAGGGGAAATTATTAGTGATCAGTGAGAAAATCATTTACTTTGGTGTCTTTAGTGATTGTGCACTTATAGTAAAAATGCAATGATTTAACAATGAAGTACTGAAGTAGCAAGGGTGTTTTGTTTGTTTAATATGTGTCTTTACTTGAAGATTCCTAAGTGCCACTGATAAATGAGAATTGACAGTATTATAATTACAAGAATTTGATAGGGGCCAATGAAAGTACAAGTGTGATAAAAACTGCTTTCTTTACTATTATGAATCTATTCATGATAGTGCAAACATTTCTTCAGCACAACTTTACTTGACTGGACTCTGCATGTGTATATAGTTATGGCATTTGTGTCACATAACTTTTTTTTTCTGAGGATGGCAGGCATGCTTTCATTGCTGTGTCATTTGACTGATGGTCTATGACTGTGACATTTTATGTACAGTAATGAAACAGAACAAGGGATCAAAACAGAGAAAGGACAACTTAAGTCATTTTACAGGGTCATCAGCGAAACAGCTAAGCTTATATTAAGTTTGGAGATTGCAAAGTAGATATAATTGGCATGACTCCACCTTTTACAAATCTGTAGATGGCGTGGAAATGTGGCTGTGAATCACAAGTAGGTGAGATAATGCTTCATTACCAAGAATATATTAGTTGTACAGATGCTGAAGTCAACTCTCCATTATGCAGGAGAGTGATGAGGGCTCATAAAATATGGTATTCAGCTCTGAGACCATAACAAGAAGGGGACACTGAGCTGGATAAGAATTTGCAACTCAGGATTGCCAAGATGGTAAGGGAAACTGAACATTTGAGGAAAAGAAAGATGGTCAGTGTATAGGAATGTGTAAGACAACTGAATTGTTTTGATAACATTTTTGGTAGCAATTGTAATGCATTTATCTTGTCTTATTGTTTTGGGGTGATGTGGGGGATAGTATCATACATCTGTCATTATGTGAGTAAGAAAGTATAAGTTTGCCGTGATAGTACTTTTGCATGGAATAATAAATAAAACAATTGATGAAAGACATTTTAATGAGTTAAGCTTAACCTTTATTCGGCATGGCTGGATGTTTCTAATGGCTTCTCATGATGTAATTTGATCAAAGCCACAATATCTCCTAAGGCAGCTTTTTTACAAATTGTGCTAAGTGGTCATGGGAGTTAGCATCATGAAAAGTAGTGTCTCATTTTATTGTACAACGTGGTCCTAAAATCTTATATTCCAACTCAGTTTTTAACAGGAATAATTGCACACATGTGGAGGCATTATTTTTGTGATGTACACAGGTTGTATCTTTATGTTTCCTGACATGGTTCTAAGCATGAGACCGAGCGGCTGGAATTCATAAAACTAATCACAAAACCTGGCCTACAGCACATAATATAGTATATCACATTTGTACCATTACACACAAAAGTTGTGCTTCGTATAACAGTAACAAATTAATATATGCCAAGATTCTCCTTAGTGTCATAATCATCACTCAGGTTGTCCATATATCTGAATGCTTTCTTTGATAATCTCCCATATCTAGAAAAAGTAGCAGGGCTATTCAGTTGGACACCTTACTTTCCTTTTGGAACAACACTTGATGCACTACAGATTTTCTTTGAATCATAATTTCACCAATCTTTCTCTGCAATTCTTGAACATCACAATTCCCACATTGTCTGTTTTCTTGTGACAGTACCATTTTGTGACAATCATGGCAGCTCATCTTCATGGATTCTGATATATTTGTCTTGTACAGATTTCTGCAGTTTCTTATTTACAGCTTTCTAACTCCCCCCATTAACAACAGAGAATATTAGTTTGGCTGCTTTACCACCTACTTTGCCTTCAGGCTGCAAATTCTTCCATCATTTCTTTATCTTTACTTTGTCTGCAGTGTTGCAGTCTCTTGGAGATTCTATCAAAGGCATATTTCTGTCTCTGGTAATTTTTCTGCTGATTTACCTCAGCATTTCCTTTGTGTATCACTCATAACTATTGTTGCTTATACCTTTAGCTGTTGCTTATTCTCGTGTTGTCTTTCACTGTATGGATAGTTTATTCCATTTGCCTATTTGTACATGGAAAGGGAAAACTGATCATTACAGGTGTGAATTCCCATTCATGTGCAAATTTAATTTCTTAACTTTTATATAATGGGCCATTGCTGGATGTGATAACATCAGGTATCATCTGTGTCAATAATCTAGATTTAATGAACTAATTACGTGAACTTGTTGTGTCTGTCAGTTTGATTATTTCATGGTAGCTGAAATAATACTGTACACATATAAGATGCACAACTTTTTTGAAGTGTATACCCACCCTGCTCCAGCAATTATTTGGAACTAGATATGTTAGAAGTTCTTCCTTTGTCGTGCATTTATAGACAAAATTGCAAATACTACTTGTTCTATCTGAGTCATCTCTCCTTACTGGTTTAGTAGGAAAAGCAATGCAAATGCCAAATTCCTCACATTAATGGCAAGTTTTATTTAACAAAACTGTGATACCCCAACAATGGCCCAGTAATCAAGTAGCCTCAATCCTCACCACTGGCAACAGTTGGGGATGTACACATTGGGAAGATGGCAAGTACGCACACAGTTAAGTGCAATTTCTCTTAAGAGCACACAGAGATCACAGTCAGTCTGGGGCTGGTTGCTCCCTCTTTTTCCAGATCCCCAATAAGACTCCCCACTAGCACAGCTATATAGTTCGGTCCTTAGCGAGGGTTCCCAGCCAAGTCCTCCCAACACTCTCTCTGTCCAACCAGTGCTTCATATCCCTGCCCAAGTAGCTGACACTCACACACACTTTGAGATTTGATTTATACACAAACACACAAATGGGAAAGGCTGGCACAGGTTTACTAGCTATGCCTCTTTCTGCCCAGACTATAAGGTAGTTATCACTGCCACCAGAACCCCTTATCAGCTACTTAAAGGCCCTTAACAAAGGGTGCCCAATCCTGTATAATGTTACTATTAATCCAAATGGTAGTTTGACCAAGTGACAATGCTATTAGGAGTGGCCTGTACAGTGTCACCAAATAAATATGTAAGTACTCTTCTTCTTCTTTCAGCTTTTTCCCGGTTAGGGGTCACCACAGCAGATCACCTGTCTGCTCAGGATTGGCAGTGTAGTTTTTACTGTGTCAAGTTGCCAGCCCAGCACCCAACCTTCCACAGAAGGCACACATGCATGCACTCATGCCTAGGGGCAATTTAGAGTGTCCAATCCACCTACAACATGTCTTTGGAATGTGAGAGGAAACCAGAGCACCAGGAGGAAAACCATGTGACCACAGGGGGAGGACATGCAGACTCCACACAGAAGGCACCCCAGGTGAGGATCGAACCGGAGAACCTCTTCCTGTGAGGCAGCAACACTAACCGCTGCACCACGGTAGCCGCCCAAATATGTTAGTACTCTAAGAGCATAACTATGGCTCACAAATATCAGCCACAAAGATAGGTTGAACTATATTTAATAATAAATAATAAAAGAACAAGAAAATACTCAATAAATCATCACAGTAACTTCAGAGTTCAAAATCACATGAAATATTTAAAACAACATTGCAGGACAATCTCAAATATATACAGAAAACATCTAAACTAATATTCACTATATTTATATCTGAATCTCAAATAATTACTATGACCTAGAAACTTACTTACAGCAAGGCAAGGTGAAAGGATCTTCTAGCTGATGGTGCTGTCAGGTAAAAGGCAGATACAAAATGCACTCCTCTCTCTCCCAGAGAGTTCTTAACTCATCACATCTAAGTGACACCTCCAGGAGCATCTGCGGTTAACTCCTACTGATGCCTTCAGGCTTCAGATATTGCTTGATAATATTTGCATCGATAATTCCAAAACCATACTATGTACAAGGTTTTAAAATATTTCATCTTAAAGCTTACATAATGGCAAACTCAACTGCATTAATATTTGACCTCTGTCTAGTGCAGGTAAATAGATATTAACTATTGTTTTTATGATATTAATTTATACAGGTATAATTTTCACATTTTTCTAAATATCTCAACAACCAAGTAACACAGACAGAACTCCTTAGTCTCACATGATAGCTCTCAGCTAGATGAATAAAATGCTGCTGACAATATATGTGTAACTTGAGTGGTTGCTGAGATATTGTATGTTGTTTACAAAATATTACAAATGTAATAGTTACTGTGTTTACTGTGACTTATAAAATGCAGTGTAAGACATAGAACCTAAAGAATACTACAACTATAAATAGGGTCTATGTTAAATTATCGAACGCTTAAAAAAGTGAACGATTATTTATCGAATCCATGTAAGCGAAAGCTTACAATCTCGAACGCTTAGAACACATATTTTTTTCCAAGGGAAAAAAATCATTGTTCCACCAAAAAAAAAAAATTAAAACATTACATAAAATGGGGGGCTTCGCCCACAGACTCCCCCGATGTGGAGAGCTGTGCCCCCCACACCCCCTACTTAAATATACTAACTTCAAGATTGCACTACAGTCATGAAAATGGCAAATTAATGGAAGCGGCCAAGCAATTTCTTTACCAGGGAAAGAATTTGCTTATATGCCATTTCGCTATTTTGCCTTTTCATGCTATCAAGTTTGATCAAGACACATTCAAAAGAATGCATCTTCGATAATTTAATATGTACCCTATAAAAATAATAAAATAAAATAATTTGAAGGGTTTGCCATTTATACTTCTTTCATAACCCCTATGTTTCCAGAAATATGAACATTTGTTTGAAATGTGAGGACAGAATTTGAATCTGTGAAAAGGCTTAGGCTCCACGCATTGGAAGTTACAGTGCAAACTTCCTGAGCTCCATTGGAGTGAATGAGTTAAATTAATAACAAATATTACTGCTGGGTTAGTTTGGATGACATCAATTTTTGTCATCTGACTTTAGTTCCCAAGCTAAACCTCCATTCTCAGAAAGTATCAGCATTTTAGCATCTCCCTGTGAAAAATATGTCTCTCAAAAATTTGCAACTGCTGAAAGATATTAAACAATAAAGCACTTACAAAACAATGCAGAAGGCATCCTAGTTCTAGACATCCTGTCTCCTTGCCACATTTAAACCATACCTCCCAACCATACCAAATTACTTGTTTTTTACCCAGTTTTGGGGTCCAAATAATGGGGTGCCACAATTCCCGAGTGGCACCCCTTCATTTCCGAGCTTTTTTTTTAAATTTTTTTTTCGCTTTTTGAGCTGATGTTATGACGTGCATGATGACATCAGCTCCATCGGGGCTACCAGCTTGTCAGAACTGAGTTCTCATTCTGGCTGTTCAAACTGAGAGCGGGGAAACATTATCTTTTGGCTGCACTTGCAAGTAGTTATTTTGTGTGAACAGAATGCTGCATTATTATTCTGGCTGACAGAGCCGTTACACTTTGCAATACAGATATCTGGCTGGCTTAAAATGACTGCTGCAACAAATGAGTAGGATTCTTAGTTTTTCAGAATATGTGTGTGTGTGTGTGTGTGTGTGTGTGTGTGTGTGTGTGTGAAAATGGCCCAATTTTAATACACCTGGTGGCTAGAGGTACTCAGGCTCAAACTTTGTACCTTGGGTACAAGGTAAAAAGAGCCTAAAGTCCATAGCCACCACCATTTGTGAATTTATGCCTCATATTTTTTATCTGTTCCTCATAAAATCTGTGGTTTTCAGGAATTTTGTGGCAAAGAAATCACTGAAGGGTTGAATTCACTAAATAATGACAGGCATTTGAATTTCAGACTTCATATTCTTCAGAAAATAAATGGTAACACAAAACCTTTTATTCTAGCAATTTTCTAAGTTAAGTACATGAAATTTGTCCCTATTTTGGGGATGTATTCCCCCATAAATGGCTTTTCCATGTTTTTTGTGCTATGACGTTGAGAGCTATGGTGAGAAATGAGAACTAAACTCTGTATTACCACATTATTGGCTTTGTCCAGGTGATTTGTGCTAAGAGTTTGAGAGCTATGGTGAGAAGTGAGAACTGAATTCACTAAATGATAGCCATTTAAGTTTCAGTCTTCCTATCTTACAGAAAACTGCTGATTTGGCATAGTGATATGTTGCTCTGACTGTAGTACACAGGGTCCTGGGTTCAAGACTTGGCAGTGAAATGCATGGTGGTAACAACATTTTATTTTAGCAACTTTCCAAAATTATACAAGCAATGTTTAAAATGTGTCCCTGGTTTTTGGCCTTTTGCCCCCCCCCCCAAAAAAAAATTGAAACTGAAAATAAGTGCAAGAAGCTGTGCAATGGCAGTTTTGTCATTATTGGTTCATGCATTTTGTTTCATTGCCTACTGGAAAAATGTTCAAACAATAAATTTAAAATGCACCCTAACAAGTGTGCTGTATTGTACAAGGAATATAATTTAATAAAGTCAGAAAGGTGTATCAAAGAACACATGCATGTTTCTTGTTTTGTGTGCAATGGGCCAATGATTTGAAAACAGCCCAAAGGTAATCATTATCCACCACTGGCCGGATGCATTTTCTTTGGATGTGGTGTGGGTTTCAATGCTGTTTCAATGAATGTAAGTTTCAAGGGCAGAGAAGTTTTAATGCCAAATATATTTTCATTGTGAGACAGTATTAGTTTGCTTAATTAGCAGATGTTTATTAATGTTTGTGCATTGTGCTATAAAATGTAAAAATAAAATCCAGATCATTATAGAAGTAAAGCAGTATGCACACATTCGTGTTTATGGTAAATGAGACAAAATAGCCAGGTAATGGGACATTAGAATGGCTGCAGGGGGACTCTGGTGTCATATTTTGGTTGTCTGTTCTTCAGTTTGCGTATGAAAGCTGGTATCCCACAGTTCCATTGGAGTGGGCGGGGTTACATATTTATGTATGCAATTTTTATCTTAATCAGTGTACATATTTGTACCTATTTTTCATGGGCCTTATGCAGATTTTTGATGTTTCCAGGTTGAGAGGTATGACTGAAACTAACTTTTATAGCACAATCGAAAAACAATTTAATTTCAACTATTTTCTTGAAGTTTTGCAAGTTAACCCTCTATGTTCTAATTCTCACTGTTGAAGCCTATTCATTTACACAATTACAATAGTTTATATGCATTTCTGATCTAAGCCAGCAGGGCATGCTGTGTTTACATTTTAGCTCAGCATAAGAGCACACAGAGATTACAGTCAGTCTGGGTCTGCTTTCTCCCTCTTTTTTCAGATTCCCAATATGACTCCCCACTGGCACAGCTATAGAGTTGAGTCCATAGACAGGGTTCCAAGTCAAATCCTCCCAACATTCTCTCTGTCCAACCAGTGCTTCATGCCCCTACCAAAGTAGCTGACACACACACATACACACACACACACACACACACACACACACACACACACACACACACACACACACACACACGCATGCACACACATGCACACACGCACTCACGCACACACACACATACACACACACTTTGAGATTTGATTTATACACAAAGACACAAATGGAAAAGGCTGGCACAGGTTTACTAGCTGTGCCACCTTCTCCCCATACTATAAGGTAGTTATCACTGCCACCAGAACCCCTTATCAGCTACTTTAAGGCACTTAACAAAGGGTGTCAAATCCTACTGTCCAATGTTTCAATTAATCCTAGTGGTAGTTTGACCAAGAGCCAAGGCTATTACGAATGGCTGTACAGTGTCACCAGCTAGATATGCAAGTACTCCAAGAGCTTAAATATGTCTCACAAATATCAGCCACAAAGATAGGTTGAAATATATTTAATAATAAATAAAAGAACAAGGAAATACTCAATAAATCATCACAGTAACGTCAGAGTTCAGACTCACAGAAAATATTTAAAACAACATTGCAGGACAGTCTCAAATTAATTAAAAAAAACATCTAAACTAATCTTCACTATATTCCTATCTGACTCTAAAAGAGTTACTATGCCCTAGAAACTTACTTACAGCAAGGTAAGGTGAATGGATCATCTAGCTGATGGTGCTGTTGTGTAAAAAACAGATACAAAATGCACTCCTCTCTCTCAGAGAGTTTTTACATTAATATCAAATATTAATCCTGGGTTAACTTGGATGACATCACTTTTTGTCACCTGACTTTAGTTCCCAAGCTATACCTCATTGTCAGCAACAATTAGCATTTTAACATCTCCCTGTGAAAAATACATGTCTCTCAGATCTTTGCAACTGCTGAAAGACATAAAACAATAAAGTACTTACAAAACAATGCAGAAGGCACCCTAGCTCTAGACATCCTGTTTCCTTGCTGCATTGAAACTAACTTTTATAGCACAATCATAAACAATTTAAGTTCAACTATTTTCTTAAAGCTTTGCAAGTTAACTTTAACAGTTCCCACTGTTAAAGCATATACATTTACACAATTACAATAGTTTATATACATGTTTGTTCTAAACCAGCAGGCCATGCTGTGTTTACATTTTAGCTCACTACATAACATACCATTCTAACACAGTTGTAGCACAAGCATATTTGATGAAGCATGTTAGCATTCACAAATGACACATAACCACTTACAACATTCCAGATAGCTGTGCTGACAGTATCTCCTTCTGTCACACTTTTATATAAATCATATTAATATTCACAAATGACATATATTTTTTTACAAAATTCAGGACAGCTGGGTTGGTAATATTTCCTTTTGTGACACCCCCCCCCCCCGAAAACTCAAGCTAGTTTTTCAAGTGACCCTTGAGAAACACTGCTTGAGAGGGTGAGTCAGTTTGGTAATATACTACCTCATACCCTATTTTAACAGCCCATCTGCATTGGCATTGCTAACCCCAGTGTGGTGCTGCACAGTCTCTCTGCTGATTCTATTTCCAAACGTTTGGCATCCAGTTTAAGTCTCTTAACTCCAGATGGATTTCTAAGTTCTCTGTGGAAAGCTTGAACAGTCCATTTTCTGAGAGTTGTACATCATATACCTGCAACCGTAGGCTCCATCTTAGTAAGTTGGCTGCCCTACAGCATACTCTCTACCTTGAGCATTCCTGTCATACCAGACCTTTTTCTACTGTTGGGCTTCTGCCACATTCTCCAGGGCAAAGCCCATGAGTTCCCTGAACCTTGTCCTGAGGTTTAGGATATATGCTACATGTTAATATGGTACTATGTATGCCCCTGCCTCATCCCCAGCCATTCCACCATGTAGTTAACATCACTGACCTTCCTTATCACCTTGAAGGGTCCCTCCCAAGCTGCCTGGAGCTTGTTGTTTCTGACAGGAATGAGAACCATAACCTGCTGCCCTACAGCATACTCTCTAGCTCGAGCATTCCTGTCATACCAGACCCTTTTCTACTGTTGGGCTTCTGCCACATTCTCCAGGGCCAAGTCCATGAGTTCCCTGAACCTTGTCCTGAGGTTTAGGATATATGCTACAACAGACTCCTTCTAGGATTCACACTCACCATTCCACTCATCTTGAATCAAATCTAGAGGTCCCCTCACCCTATGCCCATACAGCAACTCGAAGGATGAAACACCTGTGGATTCCTTGGGGACCTCCCTGTAAACAAACACTAGATGGGGCAAATATTTGTCCCACTCCATCTTAAACTGGTTTGCATATGCCCACAGCTTGGTCTCTAGTGTAGAGTTTAACCTCTCAACCAGACCATTAGTCTGAGAATGGTAGGGGGTGGTCTTTAGGTGCTTCACCCCACAGTGCTTCCACTGGCAAGCCAGCAGGTATGACATAAAATTGACACCTCTGTCAGTCAGTATTTCTTTTAGAAAACCTACCCTGCTGAAAATCTCTACCAAGGCATTTGCCACCTTTTTTGGAGGATAGGGCCACTGCTTCAGGGTATCTGGTAGCATAATGTCTTACCACTAGGATATACTTCTTCCCTGTGGAACATGGGGTACTCAGGGCCCTACAATATCCATAGCTACCCTCAGAAATGGCTCCTCAATTACAGGCAAAGGCATCAAAGGATTTTTCACCTTGTCTCCTGCCCTGCCTACCTTTTGGCACTGCTCGCAGGTCCTACAGTACCCTGTTACATCTCTGGAGATCACAGACCAATAGACGTTTTGCATAATACGTCTCTTTCTACATTTTATGCCCATGTGACCTGCACAGGGAATACCATAGGCTATGGCTAGAAGTGCCAGATGGTAGGCTCTGGGAACTACTGACTGCTGTATTCTCTTACCCTCTAGCCCTCCCTTAGGGGTCCACTCTATATACAATAACCCTCTGTCTTAGTATACAGATTCCCCCTTCCCTTGAAAATCAGGTGTCTCATGAGCTACCTTTCTCAGGCATTGTAATGTAGGGTCTCAGAGCTGGGCCTGTCTCAACTGTCTCTTGGTAACCCTCCCAAGCTCCCCTTCCACAGAAAGTCTGGTATTCTCTGACAGTGGAGCCTCACTGTCAGCCTGGGTACTACTGTTACACACCTCTGCCCTTGCAGCCACTCTCTGCAAGGGAACATCAGTACCTACAAGCAGCTGTGGCTCACCTTCAGTCTCACTGCTACAGGGTAGCTCACTCCCTGAAGTAACCACCTCATCAGTCCTGGCTGCAAGTGTGCAGTCTGTCTGGGTCCCCTCAGACTACCAGACACACATGCTTGTCTCCAAGCCTGACTGTGTGTAACTGCATACACACAAGGTACTGCATTATCAAAATCATTCCATATTGTGACATCTGCAGGGATATCCTCAAACACACCTACTTGGTGGCTTCTTTTTCCACCCTCCCAGTCAAGGTGAACCCTGGCCAAAGGTATTTGGAATGGGATCCCTCCTAAAGGTCTGACTGGGGTAGACTGCACAAGCAAGTATTGCTCCTCTTTAACCATTGCAGGCTTCACAATGGTTAGGTTGGAGGCTGTGTCTCTCTTAGCAGTGGCCTCTTTCCCATCCACTAAGCTAGGATATAACCTGTTGTGGTAGTTTGGTACCCTCGTTGTCTCAAGACATCTTACTGCTGGCATTTTGTCATTCCCACTTACTGGCTCTCCCACCTTTTGTTCCCCACCTTGCCTCCATGGATATCTATATGCTACATGCCCCCACTGGTTGCAATTAAAACATTTAACCCTTGGTCCTGGATGTGTATCTGGGCTAGTGGCTTCCCCTGCTACTGGCAGACTCTGTTGGGGTGAGCTAGGCTGTCCCCCATGGATTGCCTTAGACCCATGAGCAGTACTGGGTATCCCTTTCCTCTGCAGTGATGCCTTGCTTGCTAGGTATAGTTCTCCCTTTTTCGCCAACTGTTCTGCTGTGTTACATTCTCTACCTGCTAACCAGATTCTCATGTCCTCAGGCAAAGTGCCAAGGACTTGTTCCCTCACCAAAAGGTCTGCCAGCCCTTTAAAAGTGTTAACCTGACATCCACTCACCCACTTATGAAAATAAGTGCTTAGTTCAGCAGTATATTCACACACGCTTTCATCTGCCTTGCATCTGTGCTCACAAAACATTTTCCTATTAGCTTCAGGTGTTAACTCAAAACATTCTAACCAACAATTTTTGACTGTATTATAATTTAAGTAATCAGTATCAGACAATTCAGAAATAGCAGTTACAGCTTTACCATGGAATGAGAGGGTCAGGAATCGCACCCAGAGCCCTTGGTCAATATTATACTCTTTACATACCCTTTCAAAGATATGAATGAAACCATCAAAATTATCCCCCTCTGTAAATTGTGGAAGAAATTTACTTGACCTTTGTTGCTTCTGGGGTTCAGTTAGTCCCCTCCCCATTACCTCCATGACCCTGGTGAAGAGTCAGCAACTCATTTTCATGTTGCCTCTGCCTCTTATTCTCTTCAGCTTCCAGGCATCTCAGTCTCTCTGCTGCTTCTAATTCCATTTGTTTCTCCTACCACAGTCTCTCTGCTGATTCTATTTCCTAATGTTTGGCATCCAGTTTAAGTCTCTTAACTCCAGATGTATTTTTAAGTTCTCTGTGGAAAGTTTGAACAGTCCATTTTCTGAGAGTTGTACATCTCCATAGCCAGTCTGATTGTCCTCCAGATTGATGGTCATGATACAGCTATGCCCAAGGCTGCAATAATTTCTGCTTTAGTCAGGTTGGAATGCACCAGTCCTTTAGCCTGGCACATCTCAGCCAACTGGCTCCTTGACAGCTTGCCATACTCCTCTGCTGATATCCTTGACTGCTCTCCCTGACTAACTAAGCTAACAAAAAATAAATAAATAAATAAAACAATTGTGATATGAAACTTTGAATGTTCACTGTGTGGCTGATTGAGAGTGCAAACACCTTCCTTAGTGACTACTGTTTACAGTGTACAGGAATTCAATATCCACAGCACTGAATCCTAATATGTGGATATCCCACCACTACAAACCAATTATTAGGTGATGTGGATATCCCACCACTGCCCACCAATTAATATGTGATGCCCGACACTGGCCCAGTAATCAAGGAGCCTCAGTCCTCAGCACTGGCAACAGTGGTGGACGTACACACTGGGAGAATGACAATTAAACACACAGTAAAGTGCAATTTCCTTTAAGAGCACACAGAGATCACAGTCTGTGGCTGGTTTTTCCATCTTTCTCCAGATCCCCAGTAAGACTCCCCACGGGCTCAGCTATAGAGTTGAATCCATAGCCAGGGTTCCAATCCAAGTCCTCCCAACACTCTCTCTGTCCAACCAGTGCTTTGTGTCCCTGCCCATAGCTGACACACACACACACACACACACACACACACACACACACACACACACACACACACACACACACACACACACACTTTGTGATTTCATTTATACACAAACACACAAATGAGAAAGCATGGCACATGTTTACTAGCTATGCTCCCTTCTGCCCAGACTATAAGGTAGTTATCACTGCCACCAGAAACCCTTATCAGCTACTTTAAGGCACTTAACAAGGGGTTCCAATCCTTCTGTGTAATGTTTCTGTTAATCCAAATGGTAGTTTGACCAAGAGACAAGGCTATTAGGAATGTCCTGTACAGCATCACCAAATAGATATGCAAGTAGTCTAAGAGCTTAAATATGTCTTACAAATATCAGCCACAAAGATAGGTTAAAATATATTTAATAATAAATAATAAAGGAACAAGGAAATACTCAGTAAATCATCACAGTAACTTCAGAGTTAAACGCACAGGAAATATTTAAAACAACATTGCAGGACAGTCTCAAATGAATACAGAAAACATCTAAACTAATATTCACTGTATTCGTATCTAAATCTAAAAGAGTTACTATGCCCTAGAAACTTACAGCAAGGCAAGGTGAATGGATCTTCTAGCTGATGATGCTGTCAGCTAAAAGGCAGATACAAAATGTACTCCTCTCTCTCTCAGAGAGTTCTTACATTAATATCAAATATTAATCCTGGGTTAGCTTGGATGACATCACTTTTTATTGCCTGACTTTAGTTCCCGAGCTAAACCTCACATTGTCAGAAACAAGCAGCATTTTAGCATCTCCCTGTGAAAAATACATGTCTCTCAGATCTTTATAACTGCTGGAAGACATACAACTATAAAGCACTTACAAAACAATGCAGATGGCACCCTAGTTCTAGACATCCTGTCTCCTTGCTGCATTGAAACTAACTTTTATAGCACAATCATAAAACAATTTAATTTCAACTATTTTTTTGAGGCTTTGCAAGTTAGCCCTCTATGTTTTAGTTCCCACTATTAAAACATATACATTTACACAATTACAATAGTTTATATACATTTCTGTTCTAAACCAGCAGGGCATGATCTGGTTACATTTTAGCTCAGTTCATAACATACATTTCTCACACAGATGTAGCACAAGCATCTTACATGAAGCATGTTGGCATTCACAAATGACACATAACCACTTACAAAATTCCAGATAGCTGGGCTGGCAGTATCTCCTTCTGTCACACTTCTATATAAATCATGTTAATATTCACAAATGACATATAATTTTTTATAAAATTCCAGATAGCTGAGCCTGCAATATTTCCTTTTCTGACAAAAATATTAAGCACTTTCATCTCTGATATTTGAGACTTCTTCCAAACTTGTCAGTAACAAGTAAAGTCCATTATAAAACTACTAAAATTATGTGTTAACTGACACCATCAATAAATTTCAAAAACACAATAAATAAGTTTGTGAATCAATAAATAATCTTCCAAAGACAATAATAAAACAGACTGATAAAATGCATAAATATAACTATACCTGACACAATAGTTAAATAAATAAATTATAATTTTATGAATCTTAATTTTAAAGCACTATTCATTGTAATCTGGCTGTTTAAGGCTGGGGGAGTTATCAGCATTTAATGAAAATTGCCACCTAAGCTATTTACATTCAGTGAGATGTCCTTCCATATCACTGTTGCAGTATCCATAACCTAAGGGATGTCCTGCCAAGGATAGACCAATGTCTGGCCAGTATACCGAAGCCTTTAGCACTTATAGGAGTCATATGTCAAATATACATTCTTTCTGATGCAAGGCGTAGGGTATAAAGATGGCATATGAACACACATACTCAAAACTTCTTTGCTGCCAGTCTGAACACTATCATTAAATGTCAGTCTGAATGCCCTTCTGCTGTGCTGGTTACCAAGCCATGTTTCAGATAAATGCCCTGTTGGGGTTTCTTCTTATCTTTCTTTTTTTATTTAGTGCTGTTGGGTTCATGTCATCCAGAAAGGGAAAATTTCAGTGTGGGAGGCAGATTCCCCATAAAGACCATCAGGACAAGTATCTTTCTGTTTGAGTGCTTCACAAAACCATACACAGTGTTCTGTCTACAATACTTTTGTCAGTAAGACCTTACATACTCATCTCTTCTCTTTATCTTTTTATCTTGAAAACCAGCATCTTAAACTGTTGGCTCAAGGTGCTATGATGGAATCTTCTTATCCTGAGGGTCAGTCATCTGTAAAGAAAAAGGCAAAAAAAATCTGGTCTGATATAACTGTTGTCCAGCCTCCCCTGGGCATCTGTCTCAAGCCTAGTGAAAGCCCAGAGGATAATTTGCTGATTGCCTCAGATTCCTCTGCTGCAACCCCCATAAGAGGCCGGCATGGATCTGACTTCTCTCATGTCCTTGGAGGCTTTACAAATGTCTGCTCCTAAGGTTGCGGGGGAACCTCTGATTTTTATATCTAAAGGACTGAGGGGGATTCCACAGATCTTAGTTAGGGAGGAGATCCCTACTAGGCTAATTAAATGTTTCCAGGAGTCTGACCCTCCAAAGGTGTTTCCTACAGACTTCCCAGAGAAAAAGAAACAGAAAACCAAGAATATTTCTCTTATAGTTAAGGATCCACAATGTGAATTGTGGGATTTTACTCATGGGTTATTTAGTGCTTTAATAGCTTTAAAGCCTCCTCAAGGAGTGTCTGTGCCTGCCCCTCCCTGGTCTTCTACTTCTTTTAAAAGACCCTGGTAACTAGATTATTCAGATGAGGATCTGGACTCTGGGAAAGAGTCCCTGGCTTAGTCTTCTGAAGCTCCTTCCCCCATGGACTATGGTTCAGAGGAAGAGGATTCTATTAGTCAACATTCCCCTTTGTAGGAATTCCCTTTGGGGATACTGTTGCCTGCATGATGGAGTTTTGTTTCTTTAAGTGGGATTTTTCTCAAGTCTCTGACATTCAGAAAAGGTATTATGAGCTCCTCCAGATGGAGTCTCCTAAACCATCAGCTGTTCCCCCTGTTCTGGCTGCCCTCCTAGTTAACTTTCAGCAGATTCTGTGACACCTTATTATCAGCCCCCGCACCAAAGAAACCTGATTTTTACAAGGTGCCTGATGAATGCAAATGTCTTTATAAATGCTCTTCCACTGACCCTTCTGTAGTGTATGTTTCTTCTACCAAGTTGCTCCCTTCAGATAAGGATAGTAGGACTATGGTGAAGCTGGGCAAAAAATGTTTACACTGCTGCCACTTTATCCTTTCGGGCCATCAAATATCAGACTCATATGACCAGGTATGTTTTGGCCTTCCTTTCTCAGGTTTCCAAAGTGGTTTCTGACCCTTCTGACTATGGGGAAGGCTTCTGCCCTTTCCCTGTTGGGCTCTACTTCTCAAGTTGCATGCCACTCTGTCAAGTGCAGTTACTATGCAACTGATACCTCCTCCAGGGTTGCTGCCTTTGGTTCTGTTATGAGGCATTACTCCTGGCTTCATCTTCAGGATTTTCCTGATGATATTAAGTCCAAATAGTTGGATGTTCCTTTAGATAATAAAAATCTTTTTTGGTGCTGCTGCTGCTGAACTTTTCAAGTCTCTTCAGGATAAAACTTGCAGAAGTTGAAACATATTTTTGTTTCTCCTATTCCTAAATTACAGAGGAATTATCCCTGCAAATATGCTTTTGTTCATACACAGTCTCACCCTCTACCTAAGGGAAAATGTTTTCTAGACCTGTGCCCCCTGCTAAGTCTATTCAAACCCTTACCTCCCAGAAACCTGCTTTTCTAGATAAGCCAGTTTCCATCTGACAATTTTTTTCCTTTCCCTTGACCAGGTTCCCTTATCTCTCCAGCTTTCTCTGACTCTTCCAAATTTGTTAATGATCACAACATACTCTTGGGTTCTTTTCACTAGCTGCCACGGATATGACATGGTTTGGAAATCCATTCCTCCCTTTTTGGGCATCCCTCAACCTCTTTGGGAACAAATTCCTCTATTCCCAGATGTGTTCAATTCTCTTTTGGTCCAGGGCACCATTCAAACTGTGCCTCTTGCCCAGGCAGGGAGGAGATTTTATTCCAGGATGCTTTTGGTTCTCAGAAAGGAGGGCACTTGGAAACCAATTCTGGATCTGTCCTATCTCAACACCTGTCCCAAGTTTCCTTCCTTTTGAATGTTGTCTGTTCAGACTCTATATCTCCTTCTTCTACCCCAGGCCTTTCTGGTCACTCTGGATCTCAAAGATACCTACCTTCATATCCTCATCCATCCCCTTTTCAGGGAAATTTTGCATTTCTCTGTTTCTTCTTTACATTTTCAGTTCTCAGCTTTGGCCTTTGACCTCTCTACTGTCTCAAGTGTATTCAGCGAATGTCTTGTTGCTATCATTGCCTTTTGCAGGATGAGAGGAGTTCAATTTGTTCCCTGTCTTGATGATCTGCTCATTAATGCTTCTTCCCCTGATGCTCCACTTTAGAATCTCCAGTTTATTATTTCCCTGTTACATGAAATGGTTGCCTGTGAATGTAAAACAATTGCTACATTGTCTCATGATGCTCATATCTACCAAGCTGGCTATGGAGACATTTGGAAATTTCATATGCATGTTGTCTGGACCGGTATTTGGGTGGGCTACTATAGATCATGGACCTGGTTATACAGAGGTTTCCTTGGGTGGTTTCTAGAATTTGGCATTAGACTAGATTAGATTGTACTAAGATTTGATAGTAATGCTGTTTAATGTGCAAACTAGCTGCTCTAAGCTTGTCTCTGCACAATGGCTTTGTTTTAGCCACACTACATTCACGGGTTTCAGTTCTAAGGGAAGTTTTATAGATAAAACTTACTTTCTGGGCATTTGTGTCTGTACAATGTACTGCTATACTCTTGACATAATAACACCAAGAAAGATTGCTTGCAAAAGTTTGCTTGCAAACAACAAAAGAACATAAACTACAACAAGGCAATTTCAAGTATTAGTGACCTTTAGAATGAGTTAAAGGCAAAATAAACAAAAATGCAAAAATAATGCAGTAGCACTCTAAACAGCTAACTGAGCTGCAAAACAAACAAAAAAAATAAATCTCTTATCTGCTAAAGATGGAGCAGGATTAACTCAGGACCCCATCAGAATGAGGTCAGCAGGAGACAATTTGAACTAAGGGAGGTTTACTCAAAGGTAATACTGGTTTGGGGGTTAGGCACTTAGTATTATGAAAGCCAAACAGTTGCAGAACAAAGCTTAGTTCATAAAACCAAGACTGGATGCAGTATGAAACAAACCAAGCAATGCTGATACTAAACAAGTGATTAATAAAACAAAGCTTTCAGGTCAAACAAACCCTTCATCGGTGTATAAAATACTAACACATACTAACCATTTTTATATACTATCAAAAATCACACAGCCATTGATTATTCAATTAATCAATCATAGTTAAAAACAATAGTTGCAGAAACACAGAACTCTATTTCAAACACATTTGCTTATACCTTAGTACAGGTTTTAAAGAAACAGTCTGGTTTAAACCTGTAATACATCAGCACAAAGGCATATTATCCACTGATATTTCTTCATCTCAAGCTTACTGTTAAGATCTCCCCCTCGTATATCCTTACATACTCTTATCACCCTAAAAGAGAATTTATGTGCATTTCCGTATGTACTGATATGCTTAGTCAAGGAATTAGTGCCAATGTTTGTTTGTCTTCTGGCTTTTTCCAGGTAAGGGGTCGCCACAGCGGAACTCTGGTCCGCTAATGATTGGCAATAGATTTTTTATGAAATGCCGAGGTGCTAGCTCGACGCCCAACCTTCAACGAAGGCACGCCCATTTACGCATGCATGTCTTTCGAACGCTACCCAACCGTGGGGAGGACATGCAGACTCCACACAGAAGGCACTCCCAAGCCAAGGCAAGAATCAAACGGGAGAACCTCTTGCTGTGAGGTAACAACGCTACCACTGTACCATCGCGGTAATATTTTTTCTTATTTCTAAATGGTGCTTAGTTATTCTTTCCTTCAGTTTTCTGGTAGATTTACCAACATAAAATGCCTATCACCTATTACAGGTAGCCAGGTATATTATATTCATTGTAACACATGTTGCTAATCCAGAAAATATATAATTCTTCATAGTTATTGGATTTCAAAAAGTATTATTTTTGTTAATGACTTTACAACAGCTACAATTGTAGTAAGGAAAGGTACCTGATTTAGCTGCTGTTACCCCCCCCCCCATTCCTGACACACGTCTTTATAGCATAACTTCTGCTTTAAACTCTGGCAGTTTCTGTATGAGAAACTGGGTTTCATGCCAACTATGGGACATAATTCAGGTAGAGATGTTAATATACACCAGTTATTATTAATAAATTCTTTTTTCACATGTGTGTAGCTGTTGTTGAAAGCTCAATCAAAACATTGTACCTACACTAAAGTTGGTTTCCCTTATTTATAAAGGGTACTTCCATTGGTTCATAGGTACATACTTGGCTATCTGCCCAAGGGCATAAATTAATCTTTCAGTTCCTGCATTTGTTTCTTACATTCTTCTATAGAAGTATTGAGTCTACTAATTCTAACAAACTGAGCTTTTGTGCCTCTGTCAAACAGTGGCACTGAGGTACTCCCTGGAGAAATTTATTTCTATGTGTAGGTTTTTATAAACAGTTGTTTGAATTTCAGTACCATCAAACAAAATTCTCACATCCATTGTAAAAATTCAGTGTTGTTGTTTAAATAGTTTAAAAACACATCTAGTTCATCCCTACATGTACTATGCCAAACAAAAACATAGAAATCTCCACATATCTGTTAAAGCAACTAATATCCTAAGAATATTGCTGTGAGCCATGATATAAGTCTCCCATTTGTAGTTCTGAGGGATCTAGATTTTTGAGGTGAAGCATGTTCATCAATTCCGGGTTGGACATGGCCTTGTATGTCAGGCACAGGTCACCTCTGAGCAGACGGTGGCGACTGAATAGAGCTGGAGTTCCTTCAGTCGGGCAGCATAAGACATATTTTTGAGACCCTTTATCCTTTTGGTGAGGAACTTTTGGGGCCTTTCCAGTTGCTGCAGGTGTCGGGTCAGATGCATTCCGAATGGGGCATTGTACTCAATCAATGGTCTGATGAGTGATGAGTACAGGGGAACGATGACCTCCCTTGATCTAGATGTAAATCCCTTCATGATCAGGTGGGCAATGTAGAAGGTCTTCCTAACTACTTTAGCAACGTGAGTGTCAAACGAAAGGTTACTGTCAACCTGGGTCCCCAGATCCCTGATAACCTCTTCTGTGCTTAGTGGGTTGCCACCTATATGGTAGCTGGGGGTAACCTTGTTTTTCCTGAAGGGTATGACTATGCATTTCTTGGCGTTTAACTTTAGGCCATGGCTCTGGCACCAGTTATCCGTCTCTATGAGACCCTTCTGAAGGATATCTGTGTCAGATGTGTTCTCGACTATGGCGCCCAGTTTGCAGTCATCTGCAAACTTTGTCAGCCATAACCCTCCTGTGTTTGCTTGTACTTCTGAAAAGTAGATGCCAAACAAGAGTGGGCACAGGACTGAGCCCTGTGGGACACCACTTGTGACAGGCTTTGAGTCTGACATGGCGCCAGCAACTCTGACCCTGTGGGTTCTGTCACTTAGCCAGTTTGCAACCCATCTTGTGACGTATGGGTTTACATTTAAGCTGATGAGTTTTTCAATGATACCTGAGTGGGGTATTGTGTCGAAAGCCTTTGCCAGGTCGAGGTAGGCTGTGTGGACTGCCTTTCCTCATCAATGGCCTTGGTGACTGTTTCGAAAAAGTCAACCAAGTTTAAAAGGCATGATCTGCCTTTGACAAATCCAAACTGGGTTGGATCCAAAGTCTGCAAGTCCCCTATGTCTTTATTTATGAGTTCCATTATGATCCTCTCCATAGCTTTGCAGATCAGGCTTGTCAAGCTGATGGGACGGTAATTTCCAGGGTCGGTGGAGGCACCGCCTTTGTGAAGTGGGACCACAGTTGCCGTACGCCACTCCTTGAGTACGTATCCTGAGGTGAGGCTAAGATTAAACAGCTGCCCTAACTGCGGGTTTAATTCCTCATTGAGTTCGTGGAGCACACAACCGGGACACCATCTGGTCCCATGGATGCTGTGTTTTCGCCTTGAGAGAGCAGTTCTCACCTGAGCGTTAGAGATGTTTGGGGGCTACAATCCTCTGGTATAGATATCTCTCCTATTGGGGAGTTTGCACTGAACCTGTCAGCCAGTATGTTGGCAATGTCTGTAGGTTCAGTGATTTTACATCATTTTGAACTAATTCTGAGCATATCTGGGAGTTTCCTCACAGGTTTCTAACATAGCTAAAGAAGGCCTTATGATTGTCTTTTGAGTCCTTAGCGACTTTTCTCTCAAAATTTGCCTTGGATGATTTTATGAGAGATCTTAGTTTTTACTTATAATGATCAGAGGTGTCTTCCTTTTAAGGATTTTGCTCTATCTTGTAGTAGCTTCCTCCTTTTGTTGTAGAGCTTGTTTATGGCTGGGGTCCACCAGACTGGACGCTTGCCTTTGGTACAAAGAGTCTTTGTTTTGTTTGGGATTGCCTGATCCATGCAGTCCTGTAGGTGCTGGTAGAAGGCATTTGTAAGTGATTTAGCGGCTTGAGTAATGGTTTCCGCAGGCTCAGGGGCCTTAAAAGAGACCACACTAGTCTTTAGAAGTGTGAAGTCGGCTTTTGAGAAGTTCTTCACTGTGGTCTTTTTTATTTCAGGTGGGGGCGGGATGTGGACTTCCAGTGAGATTAGTTTATGATCTGATCTCACCAGTGAGGGGTATACTTCCGGTGTTGAACATTGTGACCCCATGTTCATGATGATGAGATCTAGTATGTTTTCTCCTCTTGTGGGGATGGTAACTAGTTGTTCCATGGCATTTGAGTTTATGAACCCTAGGAACCTTTGGGCTAGAGTGTTGGGGCTTGAGTAGTGATCCCAGTCTATATTCGGGTAGTTGAAGTCACCTAGTATGATGGTGTTTGGAGATACATTTATCCCCTCCAGTGTTTTCAGGAAAGCTATGTGAGGTTCCTGAGTTTGAGAGGGTGGCCTGTAACATGCTACAAATTGCAGAGCAGTCTTGCCTATGGTTAATTGCACCTGGATGGTCTCCGATGCATCGTGCGTTGCCACCAACCTTGAGGTGTGGGTGTCCTTGATGAATATGGACACCCCCTCCTTTCTTGGTGGTGTCCGGATTTTGGGGCCGGAATGCATGATATGAGGTAAAACCTGATAGTGCCGGGGTGCTCTCAGGAGCCTTGAACCAGGTTTCAGTCACAGCACAGACATCAATGTTCTCCATACTGAGAAGGGCCTCGAGTGTGCATCTTGAGGTTGAGACTTCTGGCATTGAGCAGCATTACCCTTAGTTTTTCCTTTTTGTGTTCTAGGGTGGTAGGTTTAGAATTTGAGCCTTGCCTAAAAAGGCACTATGGGGGTGGCAAGAGCCTTTGCCAATATCCGGAAGCCCAGGGGTGACAGGTGCAAGCCGTCCCTTGCGAAGCAGCATGGCTTGTCCAGCATATCATCCCAGGCAGACAGACATTGGATCCCCTTTGAATGACACCAGAGTTTAAGCCAATTATTAAAGCTGATCATCTTGTCTCTGTATTGTGGCATCATTCTTAGTGAAGGTAGGATACTGCTCAAGGTCAGGGTCATACCTGCCTGGGCTACATAATCAGAGAACTCCTCTATGTCTCTTTTCATGTAGTCCAAGGAGGTACGTCTCAGGTCGTTCACACCAGCGTGGACAATGACTGAGTCGTACTTGTACCTGCTGTTGAGAGACCTGAGTGCTTGTGTTATGTGGCGGATTCTAGTGCCTGACAGGCAGCTTACTGTGACCTTCTCCTTACTCAATCTGGTGAGCGGGACGTCAGTGTGTCTGACTATGGAGTCACCAATGACGAGTGTGTCTGGCATTGTTATTGGCCTTAAGGGCTGTGACTGTTTGGCACACTGACTATGTGGTCTATGTGTTGCATGTGTTGTGTCCTGAGGTGGCAGTTGTTTGGGTGTCTGCTTTGGTGGCCTCTGCTGTTTTGGTAGATTTTTGATCAGAGCCTCCGAGTATGTCTTTGTGTGTTTATGTGTATGAGTTGAAGTTGTGATGGTACTATGTGAGACTGGGTTTGTGGTGTGTGTGGTTACCTTCTCCTCCTGTCTGGTGTTGCCAGTCCTATGTTGAGAGAGCTCAGCCTACAGTTTGGCTATATAGTTGCATCTCTCGCATGTATTTGTGTTTTGTGGGAGAAGGAGAGGGTTGTCTGTGTACATGAGGCAATTGTAACATTGCCTCAATATTCCCAGATTCACCAGCTGAGCAGGAGAGGACACTAGCAACTGATCCCTCGACATGCTAGAAGGAATATACAAAAACTTTAAAAAGACTCCGGGGATGTGAGTGATCGAAAAAGGGGTTTTAGGCTGGTGGGGTACTATGTATAATAAAAGTGCTATATCAAAGTAAAAAGATACTTTAGGAGCAAGTGCTAAGCTTTACAGATAGAGAATAGTCTACTTAGGAATCAAGTAGAGCTGAACTTTCTAGATATAGAATACGCTGGTTTGATCAGCAGTACAGTTAAAGGAAGGCTATTTTAAGGGAAAATTTTAAGAGTGGACTTTAGGTGACCCAAATAGTTTAACCTTGATTTACCGCCGCTGCTCTTGTGTGCTCCTGTGGCAACTCCGCGCTAAATCGCGCTAACACGCGTTTAGAGTGTTTTATAGCAGGGGGCTGAAAAGAGCTAGGAACTGGCCCAAAACGACCAATGGACTACTAGTTTCTGGCTGAAACCACACCAAAATGGACAAATAGGCTGCTCAGTGCTTCCCACTCCCACTGGTAAGCAAAGAAGCTTCCTTTCTCCCAAATAAGGATATGGAACAGTTACAGGAACTACGACAAAGCCCAGGGATCAGCAAACTCTGAAACTGGACTATTCTAGTTCAGTAAGGCCGGAAAACAAGAGATATTTTTTTTTTTTTTTTTTTCAGAAACAAGGAAAAAACAGTCAGTAAATGCTTTAAATGCTATAAATCGGTTAGCACACTTCAGGTAGAGATGTTAATATACACCAGTTATTATTAATAATTCTTCTTACCTCACATGTAGCTCTGTTGAAAGCTGTATCAAAACGTAGCTTGTACCTACATCTAAGTTGGTTTCCTTATTTATAAAGGGTACTTCCATTGTGTTTATAGGGAAATAAGGTTTAGTACTATCACCCCTACATTTCAAGACATATTTAATTTCCATATCTAGGGACTCCCTATTATAGCCCCTCTCCATAAATTAATCTTTCAGTTCCTGCATTTGTTTCTTACATTCTTCTATAGAAGTATTGAGTCTACTAATTCTAACAAACTGAGCTTTTGTGACACTTTTAAACACGTGGTGCATGCATAATGTTTCGATGGAGAAATTTATTTCTATGTGTAGGTTTTTTTATAAACAGTTGTTTGAATTTCAGTACCATCAAACAAAATTCTCACATCCAAAATGTAAAAATTCAGTGTTGTTGTTTAAATAGTTTTAAAACACATCTAGTTCATCCCTACTACCATGCCAAACAAAAAACAAAAACAAATCATCCACATATCTTTTAAAGCAACTAATATTCTAAGAATATTGCTGTGAGCCATGATATATAAATTCAGTCTCCCATTTATCCAGTACTAGGTTGGCATATGTATTAGCAATGGGAGTACCCATTGCTATGCCAGATATTTGATGGTAAAGTCTTTCATTGAAAACAAAATATTATCTAGTACTAACTGGAATCATTCACATATAGTTTCACTGAATCTACCAGAGTATTGCCCATTTTTGGCCAGCAGCTCCCTTATGGCATCAATGCCATAACTATTAAGTATAAAAGTAAAAAGTGACCGAATGTCAAGAGTCACCATTAGAAACGTATTTGTGGTACCAAGAGTTTTATACACACTGAGCAGAGTGGATGAGAGTTGTTGACCACAACTGTTAGCAGAAATATATAAGTATCCTGTTTTTTTTTTCCATTATTTATACAGATTATTGTTTCTAACAATTAATATATAGCACTTTTATTGCCTGCTTTTTAGTCTTTGAGTGTATTTTATTGCTATTAACTAATCTGCACAAGTAACTGATTTGTTTGCAGTTAAAAGCATTCTGTATCTTTACAAATCTTTATCTGTTTAAAAACTTTAATTTGTGGCTTTCTCTAGTGCTTACTGTCTGTAGGCTATTGTTTTTAGCTGAAGCCTTTCTTTAACTTGGCTAGATTGTGTTAATTGTCTGCTGGCTAGTGGGGGCTGGTTCTTTTGTGTTTTTGTAAAAAAAAAAAAAGTTGTTCTTCTGGTATTTAAGCCCTAACTTTGATAGGGGTTCTGTCTATACACACTGAGCACAGTGGATGAGAGTTGTTGACCACAACTGTTAGCTGAGATATATAAGTATCCTGTTTTTTTTTTCCGATTATTTATACAGATTATTGTTTCTAACAATTAATATATAGCACTTTTATTGCCTGCTTTTTAGTCTTTGAGTGCATTTTATTGCTATTAACTAATCTGCACAAGTAACTGATTTGTTTGCAGTTAAAAGCATTCTGTATCTTTATAAATCTTTATCTGTTTAAAAACTTTAATTTGTGGCTTTCTCTAGTGCTTACTATCTGTAGGCTATTGTTTTTAGCTGAAGCCTTTCTTTAACTTTGCTAGATTGTGTTAATTGTCTGCTCGCTAGTGGGGGCTGGTTCTTTTGTGTTTTTGTAAAAAAAAAAGTTGTTCTTCTGGTATTTAAGCCCTAACTTTGATAGGGGTTCTGTCTATACACACTGAGCAGAGTGGATGAGAGTTGTTGACCACAACTGTTAGCTGAGCTATATAAGTATCCTGTTTTTTTTTCGATTATTTATACAGATTATTGTTTCTAACAATTAATATATAGCACTTTTATTGCCTGCGTTTTAGTCTTTGAGTGTATTTTATTGCTGTTAACTAATCTGCACAAGTAACGGATTTGTTTGCAGTTAAAAACATTCTGTATCTTTACAAATCTTTATCTGTTTAAAAACTTTAATTTGTGGCTTTCTCTAGTGCTTACTATCTGTAGGCTATTGTTTTTAGCTGAAGCCTTTCTTTAACTTGGCTAGATTGTGTTAATTGTCTGCTGGCTAGTGGGGGCTAGTTCTTTTGTGTTTTTGTAAAAAAAAAAAAGTTGTTCTTCTCTTATTTAAGCCCTAACTTTGATAGGGGTTCTCTCTATACACACTGAGCAGAGTGGATGAGAGTTGTTGACCACAACTGTTAGCTGAAATATATAAGTATCCTGTTTTTTTCCAATTATTTATACAGATTATTGTTTCTAACAATTAATATATAGCACTTTTATTGCCTGATTTTTAGTCTTTGAGTGTATTTTATTGCTATTAACTAATCTGCACAAGTAACTGATTTGTTTGCAGTTAAAAGCATTCTGTATCTTTACAAATCTTTATCTGTTTAAAAACTTTCATTTGTGGCTTTCTCTAGTGCTTACTGTCTGTAGGCTATTGTTTTTAGCTGAAGCCTTTCTTTAACTTGGCTAGATTGTGTTAATTGTCTGCTGGCTAGTGGGGCTGGTTCTTTTGTGTTTTTGTAAAAAAAAAAAAAAGTTGTTCTTCTGGTATTTAAGCCCTAACTTTGATAGGGTTTTTGTCTATACACACTGAGCAGAGTGGATGAGAGTTGTTGACCACAAGTGTTAGCTGAGATATATAAGTATCCTGTTTTTTTTCCGATTATTTATACAGATTATTGTTTCTAACAATTAATATATAGCACTTTTATTGCCTGCTTTTTAGTCTTTGAGTGTATTTTATTGCTATTAACTAATCTGCATAAGTATCTGATTTGTTTGCAGTTAAAAGCATTCTGTATCTTTACAAATCTTTATCTGTTTAAAAACTTTCATTTGTGGCTTTCTCTAGTGCTTACTGTCTGTAGGCTATTGTTTTTAGCTGAAGCCTTTCTTTAACTTGGCTAGATTGTGTTAATTGTCTGCTGGCTAGTGGGGGCTGGTTCTTTTGTGTTTTTGTAAAAAAAAAAAAAAAGTTGTTCTTCTGGTATTTAAGCCCTAACTTTGATAGGGGTTCTGTCTATACACACTGAGCACAGTGGATGAGAGTTGTTGACCACAACTGTTAGCTGAGATATATAAGTATCCTGTTTTTTTTTCCAATTATTTATACAGATTATTGTTTCTAACAATTAATATATAGCACTTTTATTGCCTGCTTTTTAGTCTTTGAGTGCATTTTATTGCTATTAACTAATCTGCACAAGTAACTGATTTGTTTGCAGTTAAAAGCATTCTGTATCTTTACAAATCTTTATCTGTTTAAAAACTTTAATTTGTGGCTTTCTCTAGTGCTTACTATCTGTAGGCTATTGTTTTTAGCTGAAGCCTTTCTTTAACTTTGCTAGATTGTGTTAATTGTCTGCTGGCTAGTGGGGGCTGGTTCTTTTGTGTTTTTGTAAAAAAAAAAAGTTGTTCTTCTGGTATTTAAGCCCTAACTTTGATAGGGGTTTTGTCTATACACACTGAGCAGAGTGGATGAGAGTTGTTGACCACAACTGTTAGCTGAGATATATAAGTATCCTGTTTTTTTTCGATTATTTATACAGATTATTGTTTCTAACAATTAATATATAGCACTTTTATTGCCTGATTTTTAGTCTTTGAGTGTATTTTATTGCTATTAACTAATCTGCACAAGTAACTGATTTGTTTGCAGTTAAAAGCATTCTGTATCTTTACAAATCTTTATCTGTTTAAAAACTTTCATTTGTGGCTTTCTCTAGTGCTTACTGTCTGTAGGCTATTGTTTTTAGCTGAAGCCTTTCTTTAACTTGGCTAGATTGTGTTAATTGTCTGCTGGCTAGTGGGGGCTGGTTCTTTTGTGTTTTTGTAAAAAAAAAAAAAAAAAAAAAGTTGTTCTTCTGGTATTTAAGCCCTAACTTTGATAGGGTTTTTGTCTATACACACTAAGCAGAGTGGATGAGAGTTGTTGACCACAAGTGTTAGCTGAGATATATAAGTATCCTGTTTTATTTCCGATTATTTATACAGATTATTGTTTCTAACAATTAATATATAGCACTTTTATTGCCTGCTTTTTAGTCTTTGAGTGTATTTTATTGCTATTAACTAATCTGCATAAGTAACTGATTTGTTTGCAGTTAAAAGCATTCTGTATCTTTACAAATCTTTATCTGTTTAAAAACTTTCATTTGTGGCTTTCTCTAGTGCTTACTGTCTGTAGGCTATTGTTTTGTCCCCACCCCCCCCCTCCCAGTTTGTGTCTTGCTGTTATACTTGGTGGCTTTGCAGTTGCCTGCCCCTACTGTAAATCTGATCTGTGACACTCCTCCCTGTCTAGTGTCATTAGCTCATTCTACCTAATACAGAGTGAACATTGGATAAGGCCTTCTGTTTCTCCTTTTTCCCTTTAAAAAAAAAAAAAAAAACATTTTTTTGCCTGAATCTCCTTGTGTTCTGACTGTGCTTCTCAAACATTTTGGAAATATAGAGTATATTTCAGGGCATTTATTATAACTGTAATTGCCTTAATATTGCTACAACTCAAGTGCTCTAGGTTGCACTGCATCTGAAGTGTTTGTGTGTTTTAGCTGCTTTTCTGTATGTATAGACTTCTCTGTTTCTTTAACTAAATAAGCTCTGCAAAGTTATTTTATTGCTTTCCTGCCTGCATTTCTGAATTTTTTGCACTTTTAAAGTTTGTTTTTGCTTAGTTTAACTGGTAGGATACACACTCAAGTGCGCTAGCCGAATTAAAGCATTTACTGTGTTTCTGTACCTAATTTCTGCTACTTTGTAAAAAAAAAAAAAAAAAAGAAAAGAATATATATCCTTGTTTTCCACCTTTACTGAACTAGAATAGTCCAGTCTTCAGGTATTGCTGATCTCTGGGCTGTGTCATAGTTCCTGTGTTGCCCATATCCTTATTTGGATAGGAGGAAGCTTCTTTGTTCACCAGTGAGAGTAGGGAGCTCTGAGCAGCCTATCTGTCCCATGAGGAGTGGTTCCAGTCCAGTGACTTGTAGCTTATTGGCCATTTTGGGCCATTTCGTATCTCCTTCCAGCTTTAGAGTGCTTTTGCGCTTGCAATTTAAAGTTTGTCCTGTTTGTTGCATTTACCTGTTGAGGCTACACACTCAAGTGCGCTAGCCTGTGTTACATATTTATTGCATTTTCATACTGTTTGTTGCAAAAAAGAAAAAAAAAAAACAAAAGAATTATCCTTGTTTCCCATCTTCCTGACCTAGAGTACTCCAAATACAGGCTTTGCTGTAATCTGGACTTTTGGAAAATTCCTGTGTTGCCCATTTCCTTTCTTGGATAAAGGGAGGCTTCTTTGTTCACCAGTGGCAGTGGGGAGCTTAGAGCAGCCAATCTATCCCTGGAGGAGTGTTCCCAGCACAAGAATCTGGTAGTCTATTGGCTGTTTTGGGCCAATTTCTAGCTCTTTCAAGTCCCCCTGTATAAAACTCGCTTTGGCGTGGTTTTTGCACTTGTTACTACTCAGCCAAGCTCCTCGTGGTCCTGCAGAGTAGTGCTAGCAGCAGAGAGGCTAAAAGAGCGACTGCTAACCTGATAAAAGTGTTTTTTTTTTCTGCTACTACCTGGGCGACTGTCTGATCTAGCTAAACTGCAAGTATTTCTGCTTCTTGAACTATTTTAAACTGTTTAAAGTTGTTTTTGCACCTGCACTTTTAAAGTTTGTCCTGTTTGTTGCATTTACCTGTTGAGGCTACACACTCAAGTGCGCTAGCCTGTGTTACATATTTATTGCATTTTCCTACTGTTTGTTGCAAAAAAGAAAAAAAAATGATCCTTGTTTCCCCATCTTTCCTGACCTAGAGTAGTCCAAATACATGCTTTGCTGTATTCTGGACTTTTGGAAAGTTCCTGTGTTGCACATTTCCTTTCTTGGATAAAGGGAGGCTTCTTTGTTCACCAGTGGCAGTGGGGAGCTTAGACCAGCCAATCTATCCCTGGAGGAGTGTTCCCAGCACAAGAATCTGGTAGTCTATTGGCCGTTTTGGGCCAATTTCTAGCTCTTTCAAGTCCCCCTGTATAAAACCCGCTTTGGCGTGTTTTTTGCGCTTATTACTACTCAGCCAAGCTCCTCGTGGTCCTGCAGAGTGGTGCTAGCAGCAGAGAGGCTAAAAGAGTGACTGATAACCTGATAAAAGTGTTTTTTTTCCTGCTACTACCTGGGCGACTGTCCGATCTAGCTAAACTGCAAGTATTTCTGCTTCTTGAACTGTTTTAAACTGTTTAAAGTTGTTTTTGCACCTGCACTTTTAAAGTTGGTCCTGTTTGTTGCATTTACCTGTTGAGGCTACACACTCAAGTGCGCTAGCCTGTGTTACATATTTATTGCATTTTCCTATTGTTTGTTGCAAAAAAGAAAAAAAAAAATTATCCTTGTTTCCCCGTCTTTCCTGACCTAGAGTAGTCCAAATACAGGCTTTGCTGTATTCTGGACTTTTGGAAAGTTCCTGAGTTGCACATTTCCTTTCTTGGATAAAGGGAGGCTTCTTTGTTCACCAGTGGCAGTGGGGAGCTTAGAGCTGCCTATCTATCCCTGGAGGAGTGTTCCCAGCACAAGAATCTGGTAGTCTATTGGCCATTTTCAGCCAATTTCTAGCTCTTTCACGTCCCCCTGTATAAACCCCGCTTTGGTGTGGTTTTTGCGCTTGTTACTACTCAGCCAAGCTCCTCGTGGTCCTGCAGAGTGGTGCTAGCAGCAGAGAGGCTAAAAGAGTGACTGCTAACCTGATAAAAGTGTTTTTTTTCCTGCTACTACCTGGGTGACTGTCCGATCTAGCTAAACTGCAAGTATTTCTGATTCTTGAACTGTTTTAAAATGTTTAAATTTGTTTTTGCACCAGCACTTTTAAAGTTGGTCCTGTTTGTTGCATTTACCTGTTGAGGCTACACACTCAAGTGCGCTAGCCTGTGTTACATATTTACTGCATTTTCCTATTGTTTGTTGCAAAAAAGAAAAAAAAAATTATCCTTGTTTCCCCATCTTTCCTGACCTAGAGTAGTCCAAATACAGGCTTTGCTGTATTCTGGACTTTTGGAAAGTTCCTGTGTTGCACATTTCCTTTCTTGGATAAAGGGAGGCTTCTTTGTTCACCAGTGGCAGTGGGGAGCTTAGAGCTGCCTATCTATCCCTGGAGGAGTGTTCCCAGCACAAGAATCTGGTAGTCTATTGGCCGTTTTGGGCCAATTTCTAGCTCTTTCAAGTCCCCCTGTATAAAACTCGCTTTGGCGCGGTTTTTGCACTTGTTACTACTCAGCCAAGCTCCTCGTGGTCCTGCAGAGTGGTGCTAGCAGCAGAGAGGCTAAAAGAGTGACTGCTAACCTGATAAAAGTATTTTTTTCCTGCTACTACCTGGGTGATCTATCTAAACTACAAGTATTTCTGCTTCTTGAACTGTTTTAAACTGTTTAAAGTTGTTTTTGCACCTGAACTTTTAAAGTTTGTCCTGTTTGTTGCATTTACCTGTTGAGGCTACATACTCAAGTGCGCTAGCCTGTGTTACATATTTATTGCATTTTCCTGCTGTTTGTTGCAAAAAAGAAAAAAAACAAAAAAATTATCCTTGTTTCCCATGTTTCCTGACCTAGAGTAGTCCAAATACAGGCTTTGCTGTATTCTGGACTTTTGGAAAGTTCCTGTGTTGCCCATTTCCTTTATTGGATAAAGGGAGGCTTCTTTGTTCACCAGTGGCAGTGGGGAGCTTAGAGCAGCCTATCTATCCCTGGAGGAGTGTTCCCAGCACAAGAATCTGGTAGTCTATTGGCCGTTTTGGGCCAATTTCTAGCTCTTTCAAGTCCCTGTGTATAAAACCCACTTTGGCGCGGTTTTTGTGCTTGTTACTACTCAGCCAAGCTCCTTGTGGTCCTGCAGAGTGGTGCTAGCAGCAGAGAGGCTAAAAGAGCGACTGCTAACCTGATAAAAGTGTTTTTTTTCCTGCTACTACCTGGGTGACTGTCCGATCTAGCTGAACTGGAAGTATTTCTGCTTCTTGAACTATTTTAAACTGTTTAAAGTTGTTTTTGCACCTGCACTTTTAAAGTTTGTCCTGTTTGTTGCATTTACCTGTTGAGGCTACACACTCAAATGTGCTAGCCTGTGTTACATATTTATTGCATTTTCCTACTGTTTGTTGCAAATAAGAAAAAAAAAATTATACTTGTTTCCTGTCTTTCCTGACCTAGAGTAGTCCAAATACAGGCTTTGCTGCATTCTGGACTTTTGGAAAGTTCCTGTGTTGCACATTTCCTTTCTTGGATAAAGGGAGGCTTCTTTGTTCACCTGTGGCAGTGGGGAGCTTAGAGCTGCCTATCTATCCCTGGAGGAGTGTTCCCAGCACAAGAATCTGGTAGTCTATTGGCCGTTTTGGGCCAATTTCTAGCTCTTTCAAGTCCCCCTGTATAAAACCCGCTTTGGCGCAGTATTTGCGCTTGTTACTACTCAGCCAAGCTCCTCGTGGTCCTGCAGAGTGGTGCTAGCAGCAGAGAGGCTAAAGGAGTGACTACTAACCTGATAAAAGTGTTTTTTTTCCTGCTACTACCTGGGCGACTGTCCGATCTAGCTAAACTGCAAGTATTTCTGCTTCTTGAACTGTTTTAAACTGTTTAAAGTTGTTTTTGCACCTGAACTTTTAAAGTTTGTCCTGTTTGTTGCATTTACCTGTTGAGGCTACACACTCAAGTGCGCTAGCCTGTGTTACATATTTATTGCATTTTCCTGCTGTTTGTTGCAAAAAAGAAAAAAAAAAATTATCCTTGTTTCCTGTCTTTCCTGACCTAGAGTAGTCCAAATACAGGCTTTGCTGTATTCTGGACTTTTGGAAAGTTCCTGTGTTGCCCATTTCCTTTCTTGGATAAAGGGAGGCTTGTTTGTTCACCAGTGGCAGTGGGGAGCTTAGAGCAGCCTATCTATCCCCGAAGGAGTGTTCCCAGCATAAGAATCTGGTAGTCTATTGGCCGTTTTGGGCCAGTTTCTAGCTCTTTCAAGTCCCCCTGTATAAAACTCGCTTTGCCGCGGTTTTTGCGCTTGTTACTACTCAGTCAAGCTCCATGTGGTCCTGCAGAGTGGTGCTAGCAGCAGAGAGGATAAAAGAGTGACTGCTAACCTGATAAAAGTGTTTTTTTTTCCTGCTACTACCTGGGCGACTGTCCGATCTATCTAAACTACAAGTATTTCTGCTTCTTGAACTGTTTTAAACTGTTTAAAGTTGTTTTTGCACCTGAACTTTTAAAGTTTGTCCTGTTTGTTGCATTTACCTGTTGAGGCTACACACTCAAGTGCGCTAGCCTGTGTTACATATTTATTGCATTTTCCTGCTGTTTCTTGCAAAAAAGAAAAAAAAACAAAAAAATGATCCTTGTTTCCCGTCTTTCCTGACCTAGAGTAGTCCAAATACAGGCTTTGCTGTATTCTGGACTTTTGGAAAGTTCCTGTGTTGCCCATTTCCTTTCTTGGATAAAGGGAGGCTTCTTTGTTCACCAGTGGCAGTGGGGAGCTTAGAGCAGCCTATCTATCCCTGGAGGAGTGTTCCAAGCACAAGAAACTGGTAGTTTATTGGCTGTTTTGGGCCACTTTCTAGCTCTTTCAAGTCCCCCTGTATAAAACCTGCTTTGGCGCGTTTTTTGCGCTTGTTACTACTGAGCCAAGCTCCTCGTGGTCCTGCAGAGTGGTGCTAGCAGCAGAGGGGCTAAAAGAGTGACTGCTAACCTGATAAAAGTGTTTTTTTCCTGCTACTACCTGGGCAACTGTCCAATCTAGCTAAACTGCAAGTATTTCTGTTTCTTGAACTTTTTTAAACTGTTTAAAGTTGTTTTTGCACCTGCACTTTTATAGTTTGTCCTGTTTGTTGCATTTACCTGTTGAGGATACACACTCAAGTGCACTAGCCTGTGTTATATATTTATTGCATTTTCCTACTGTTTGTTGCAAAAAAGAAAAAAAAACAAACAAATTATCCTTGTTTCCTGTCTTTCCTGACCTAGAGTAGTCCAAATACAGGCTTTGCTGCATTCTGGACTTTTGGAAAGTTCCTGTGTTGCACATTTCCTTTCTTGGATAAAGGGAGACGTCTTTGTTCACCAGTGGCAGTGGGGAGCTTAGAGCAGCCTATCTGTCCCTGGAGGAGTGCTCCGAGCACAAGAATCTGGTAATTTATTCGCCATTTTGGGCCACTTTCTAGCTCTTTCAAGTCCCCCTGTATAAAACCCATTTTGGCGCGGTTTTTGCACTTGTTACTACTCAGGCAAGCTCCTCGTGGTCCTGCAGAGTGGTGCTAGCAGCAGAGGGGCTAAAAGAATGACTGCTAACCAGATAAAAGTGTTTTTTTCCCTGCTACTACCTGGGCAACTGTCTGATCTAGCTAAACTGCAAGTATTTCTGCTTCTAGAACTGTTTTAAACTGTTTAAAGTTGTTTTTGTACCTGCACTTTTAAAGTTTGTCCTGTTTGTTGCATTTACCTGTTGAGACTACACATTCAAGTGCGCTAGCCTATGTTACATATTTATTGCATTTTCCTGCTGTTTGTTGCAAAAAACAAAAAAAACAAAAAAATTATCCTTGTTTCTTGTCTTTCATGAACTAGAGTAGTCCAGATACAGGCTTTGCTGTATTCTGGACTTTTGGAAAGTTTCTGTGCTGCCCATTTCCTTTCTTGGATAAAGGGAGGCTTGTTTGTTCACCAGTGGCAGTGGGGAGCTTAGAGCAGCCTAGCTATCCCTGGAGGAGTGTTCCCAGCACAAGAATCTGATAGTCTATTGGCCATTTTGGGCTAATTTCTAGCTCTTTCAAGTCCCCCTGTATAAAACCTGCTTTGGCACGGTTTTTGCGCTTGTTACTACTCAGCCAAGCTCCCCATGGTCCTGCAGAGGGGTGCTAGCAGCAGAGAGGCTAAAAGAGCAACTGCTAACCTGATAAAAGTGTTTTTTTCCTGTGACTACCTGGGCAACTGTCCGATCTAGCTAAACTGCAAGTATTTCTGCTTCTTGAACTGTTTTAAACTGTTTAAAGTTGTTTTTGCACCTGCACTTTTTGGGCCAATTTCTAGCTCTTTCAAGTCCCCCTGTACAAAACCCGCTTTGGCGCGGCTTTGCGCG
Organism: Protopterus annectens; assembly: GCF_019279795.1. NCBI lineage: Eukaryota > Metazoa > Chordata > Ceratodontiformes > Protopteridae > Protopterus > Protopterus annectens. The sequence goes on from NC_056739.1 coordinate 1,061,726,685, forward strand.
ATTTTGCACATAGCGCATTATTGGGCAGCTCCGCTTAATTGGCTTTAAACCATTCTCAGCTCCACAAAGTCTGCTCTTCACTTTTTCCCTTAGAACTGATCTAGTTCTCATAATAAACACCCTATTCCTACTCTAAAGCCTGGTACTTGCTCACTAAAGCAATTATATAAGTCAGCACCAAAAAAATTAAAAGCACTACACCATCACAAACCCCCCTTGAGTACCTTGTTCCCCATTGGCCCTTTTTTCAATTATAAAGGAATTCCCAGTACTATTCTAGTATGTCCAAAGGTCAGTTGTCAATTTCCTCTCTGGTCCAGCTGGTGAATCTGAGAATCTTGAGGCAATGTTACAACTGCCTCATGTACACAGACAACCCTCTCCTCCTCCCAACAAATTCCAACACATGTGAGAGATGCAACCATATAGCCAAACTGGAGGCTAAGCTCTCTCACCTCAGTACTGGCGTAACCAGTCAGGAGGAGAAGGAAACCACACTCACTACAATTCCAGTCTCACATAGACCTACCACAACAGCAAACCAAACACATAAACACACAAAAACATACTCGGAGGCTCTAAATAAAAATCTGAGCAGCAGAGACCTCCAAAGCAGACACCCAAGCAACTGCTACCCCAAAACAAAACATGTGCAACACATAGCTCACAAAGCCAGTGCACCGAACAATCACAGCCCCTAAGGCTAAACAACACACCTGATACACTTGTAATAGGTGACTCTATCGTCAGGCACACTGACATCCCGCTCACCAGTCTGAACAAGGAGAAGGTCACGGTGAGCTGCCTGTCGGGTGCTAGGATCCGCCACATAACACAAGCACTCAGGTCACTCCAAGGCAAGTACAAATATGACTCAGTCATTGTCCATGCTGGTGTGAATGCCCTGAGACGTACCTCCCTGGGCTACATGAAAAGAGACATAGAGGAGCTCTCTGAGCATGTAGACAAGGCCGGTATGACCCTGACTTTGAGTAGCATCTTACCCTCACCAAGAATGATGCCACAATATGAAGACAAGATGATCAATTTCAACAATTGGCTTAAGTATTGGTGTCATTCAAAGGGGATCCAATGCCTGTCAGCCTGGGATGACATGCTCGACAAGCCACGATGCTTCACTAGGGATGGCTTGCACCTGTCACCCCTGGGCTTTCGGATATTGGCATAGGCTCTTGCCACCCCCATTGTGCCGTTTTTAGGCAAGGCTCAAAAGACAAACCCACCTCCATAGGTATCACAAGGGATAAGAAACTAAGAGTAATGCTACTCAACGCCAGAAGTCTAAACCTCAAGATGCACGCACTCGAAACTCTCCTTAGCATGGAGAACATCGATATCTGTGCAGTAACAGAAACCTGGTTCAAGGCTCCTGAGAGCAGCCCAGCACTACCAGGTTATACCTCCTACCATGCTTTTCGGACCCAAACCTTGGACCGAACCACAAAAGTAGGGGGAGTATCAATATTCGTCAAAGATACCCACACCTCCAGGTTGGTGGCACAGCAAGAAGCATCAGAGACTATCCATGTGCAACTAACAGTGGGTAAAACTGCCTTCCAGTTTATAGCCTGCTACAGACCACCCTCCCAAACCCAGGAACCCCACTCGGCCTTCCTGAGAACACTGGAAAATATGAAGGTCTCTCCAAACACCATTATACTGGGCGACTTCAACTACCCAAACATAGACTGGGAGCATTACTCTAGCTCCAACACCCTAGCCCAAAGGTTCCTAGAATTTATAAACTCAAATGCTATGGAACAACTTGTTACCACTCCCACAAGAGGGGAAAACATACTGGACCTGATCATCACCAACATGAGGGCTTTATTCTCCAGACCAGAAGTGTATCCCTCTCTGGTAAGATCAGACCATAAACTAATCTCACTGGATATTCACATCCCAACCCCACCCCCTGCCCAGAAAACCACAGTGAAAAACTTCTCTAAAGCAAATTTCACACTCCTCAAAACCGAGGTGGAATCCTTCAAAGCCCCTGGGCCTGTGGAAAATATGGTCCAGACCGCAGAATCCTTTATAAACGCATTCTATGAACACCTTCAGGAATGCATGGATCATGCAATCCCAAATAAAACCAAGACCCAATCCTCCAAAGGCAGGCATCCTGTCTGGTGGACCCCAGCCATAAACAAACTATACAATAGAAGGTGGAAGCTACTACATGATAGAGCAAAATCCCAAAAAGGGAAGGCATCTCTGATCAGTATTAGCAAAAAACTACGGGCAATCATAAAATCGTCTAAGGCCAGCTTTGAGAGAAAAATTGCACACGACACTAAGGATAATCACAAGGATTTCTTTAGTTATGTTAGGAACCTGGGTGGGAATTCTCAGATATGCTCAGAATTAGTCCAAAATGACAAAAAATACACCGAACCCACAGACATTGCCAGCATCCTAGCTGACAGGTTCAGCGCAAACTCCCCCACTAAAAGGCAAATATCTATCCCAGCAGAGTGCTGCCCCCCTGACATCTCAGATGCTCAGGTAAGAGCTGCCCTCTCCAAAACAAAAAACACAGCATCAATGGGACCAAACGGTGTCCCAGGCTGCGTCCCACATGAACTTCAAGAAGAGCTAAACCCAAACATAAAACTACTGTTCAATCTCAGCCTTACTACAGGATATGTACCCAAAGAGTGGCATACAGCAACAGTGGTCCCTCTCCACAAAGGTGGTGCCTCAACGGATCCTGGAAACTATCTCCCCATAAGCCTGACTGGCTTGGCATGCAAAGCTATGGGAAGGATCATCATGGACCTCATAAATAAAGATATTGGGGACCTATACCCAGTTCAGCTTTGTTAAGGGCAGATCCTGCCTCTTAAACCTGGTCGATTTCTTTGAAACAGTCACCAAGGCCATTGACGAGGGGAAGGTGATCCTCACAGCCTACCTGGACCTTGCAAAAGCCTTTGATACAATGCCCCACTCGGGCATTATAGACAAGCTCACTAGCTTAAATATAAACCCCTGTGTCACTAGATGGGTTGCAAACTGGCTCAAGGACAGAACCCACATGGTTAGAATTGCTGGAGCCATGTCAGACTCCAAACCAGTTACAAGTGGCATCCCACAAGGCTCAGTCCTGGGACCTCTCTTGTTCGGTATATATTTCTTGGAGGTACAGGCCAACACGGAAGGACTGTGGCTGACCAAGTTCACAGATGACTGCAAACTAGGCACCATAATCGACTCTCCAGCCGACACAAGCATCCTACAAAAGGGCCTCATAGAAACAGACAACTGGTGACAGAGCCATGGCTTCAAGCTAAACACCAAAAAGTGTATAGTCATCCCCTTTGGCAAAAACAAAGTGCCCACAAATTACCATATGGGTGGTAATCCATTAAGTATGGAAGAAGTAATTAGGGACCTGGGGACCCAAGTTGATAACAATCTCTCATTTGAAAACCACGTGGCCAAAGTGGTTAGAAAAACATTTTATATAGCCCACCTAATCATGAAGGGATTCACATCTAGATCAGGGGAGGTCATCGTGCCTCTTTACTCATCCCTCATCAGGCCTATAATTGAGTACAATGCCCCTTTTGGGTCACCTGCAGCAACTGGAAAGACCCCAAAAGTACCTCACCAAGAGGATCAAAGGGCTCAAACAGATGCCATTTGCTGCCCGGTTAAAGAAACTCCAGCTCTACTCAGTGGCATACCACCTGCTCAGAGGCAATCTGTGCTTGACGTATAAAGCCATGTCCAACTTAGAATTAATGGATATGCTGCACCTCAGAAAATCCAAATCCCATTGAGCTACGTGCTCAAGAGACTTGAACCTCAGCACTGAAATAAATATGACATGCTGGAGGGACAGATTCATAACCCAGAGGCTCCCTTCACTCTGGAATAAAATCCCTGTCCAGGTTAGGCAGAGTCCCTCATTGACTCTCGTCAAGAGGAATCTTGATGAGTGGATGGGAGATCGTAGGTTTACCCCGGGTATCACTTCTGTGTCACTGTTAGACAGAGGCACAGTATACTAACCTCGAAAAAGGGCATAGCAAAATTCATTTAAAATGGGTGGCGAAAGCCAAACACACTCTGGCTAGGCTTATAAATGCTCTAGGGCAGATAGCCTAATATGAACCTATGAACCTATATGTGTTAAACCAACCAGAGAAACTTCTCAAAAAAATCAACAGTATCCTGTATATAGCTTTTTACATATGAAAGTTGCTTAGACAATACATTCTGTAAATAAATTGAAATGGGCTCGGTGGCCCAAACCCTCCCAGATACAGTTGGTCTCATGGAGGGGGGTTCTAAGCTTTTATGGAGCTTCGGTAGCCCATATAAAACAGGTAGTTTGGGATGTGCTACAGTAAAATATTGATAAAGCTGTATGCTAATGTCATTCTTCTGCTGTAAGTCATATATCATTGTGTTAATAACTCTCACAGACTTATAAACATCATTACTACTTACACATTTAAAAGTTCTAGCATCAGCTAAAAATAAGACATGCTGTTAAAATACATTTGCTTCTCCATAACAATAACAGCTCCACCTTTAACAGCTTCTTTTATAACTATACTATTATCCTTTATCAGTTTCTTTAAGGAAGTACATTCATCAATAGTTAGGTTGAAAATCTTTTTAAAAGAACATTTGTTATATAGTTCTCTAATCTGTCTTTCACAAATTGTAGAAAAGGCAACAACAGGGTGGCTGTTTGGTAGAAAGACATTACAGCATTTACATACATTACTATGCAATGATCCTTGTTGTTTATATATGAGCTTTAAGTCCAAATTACGAGCAAAAAGCTTCAAATCTGTTAATATAGAACTTAAACCATCCACAGCACTAGGAATGAATTTCAGTCCCTTATTTAGCAATGTTAGATCAGATATTGTAAGGTCTGTGTTAGACAGATTGATAACAGAATTCATGTTAACAGTACCTTTTAAAGAAATTATTTTTGAAGTCTGAAATTGCTTTGACGTCTTCCTCTTTTCCTTTGTGTTGAACGGCCTCTGGAGCATTCTTGTTTCTTTACCACAACCTGTTCTGGTAATTTTGGATGTATGACCATTTGTTCTGTTAAAAAAATGCCTCAGTAGATGAAGAATTCCTTATCACTTGTGGGCGTGTCTCCATTACCAACATTGATGATGTCGATGGTTTCTCATTAATTGAACTGGCCGTCGGTCCATTTTGATGAAGCTCATTACCATCAGTCTGTGTATTACTCTGTTGCACAAGCTTTTTGATAGTATATAAAAATGGTTAGTATGTGTTAATATTTTATACACTGATGAAGGGTTTGTTTGAACTAAAAGCTTTGTTTTATTAAACACTTGTTCAGTATCAGCATTGCTTGGTTTGTTTCATACTGCATCCAGTTAGTATTATGGACATGTGGAAAACAATGCGTGGGAAAGTACTTAAATAGGTTACACAACAGACAATAGCAATGAAAGGGGGGGTGGACTTTGGAAGATAGACTACCATGTGGGGGCGGAAGGCAGAGAAACCTTCAGATTTATATCTCAATGAGAGGAAGGGCAGACTCAAAGAAAGGCGAAAACCAGTAGCAAGGTAAACAGAAAGGCACAGGAATGCAACTTTAAGCAGGTATATACAATTATAACAAGTATTGAAGCACAAATCCTGGAGCAGAATTCACAATATGGCTACTACTGCAATCCCACCACTGATTAAGAAGCCAGACTACTGGAATGCAACTTTAAGCAGGTATATACAGCTATAAAAAAGTACTGAAGCACAAATCCTGGAGCTGAATTCACAATACTGCCAATTCTACAATACTACCACAGACTATTATACCAGACTATGCTGACCTTTACCAGTAACACTATAATAAATTAGTAAATGTGGTTTAAATCTGGCATTAGATCACTGTTCTGCCACAATTGTGAAAGGTCAAAGTACAACAAAAGATACCTTTTACATGCAATTGTACTTATGGAAATAGAAGTGCAGGATAATATATAACAATGCTAAAACCGTGCATACACAATACACAATATTCAAAAAACTACAAATGAAACTAAAAGATCAATGTCTCAGAACAAACCAAAAAAATTCAGACAGATAACTTTTTTGGCTAAATAATGGCAAGTACAAAAAAGTATCACTATAAGTACAACTTAAAATATTTGAGCAAAATTTAAACAAAAAGCTTTGTTTCTTCACTTTTGATAAAAAGCTTGTATCTCATACCTCTCAGAGTCTTGAACAAAAGACCTAAACACTAAACTATCTGTCTTCATGCTATTACAAGACTAGGCAACAACCAGAAGTCAGAATCAAACCTTGTATGGTGTATCCCTCCCCTTCAAACTTTGAACATCTGTCAGACTATTAAAAGAGTCTGAATCACAAAGATAAAAATCCACATAAAATAGAATCACACAGATTCAATAAAAATGCATTTTTTTTGTAGTGGACAAGCCCCTCCCTGCATCCCCTACACCCTCTGTTAATTATATAAACTAGCTCCAAGAATGTACTACAGTGGGGAAAGAGTATTTTGCAGATCTCTTCTGTACCGAGATCTCAAGCACATATACACTGGCAAAATTCGAAAAGTTAATTTTGAACACTGTAGCTGCTCATTCAAGTGCTCAAAAATTTGAGAGTTTGAGTGCTTGAATGTAACCCATGTGTGTGTATGATATATATATATATATATATATATATATATATATATATATATATATATATGGGTCTACTTCATTTGATCGAAAGACCATTTGACTGAAACCCATTTGGTCGAAATTTCATTTGATCGAAAACCAGAATTCAAGGCAAATAACAGGGCTTTGTCCCCCTCCCCAATTTCATGCGACCCTGGAGTTGGTATATATAGTTAGGGGGTGTGTGGGGGGCAAAGTCCCCCACCTAGTTTCCTTTACAAGAAGAAAATAACACAAAATATGCAGATTTTAAACGAAAATAGGTGGGGGGCTTCGCACCCTACATCCCTCACACCCACCCTATCTATATATACCAACTCCAGGGTCACACGATACTGGAGAGGGGGACAAATCCCAGGTTTATGCCTTGAATAATGGTTTTCAATCAAATGAAATTTCGACCAAATGGGTTTCAGTCAAATGGTCTTTCAATCAAATGAAGTAGACCCATATATATATATATATATATATATATATATATATATATATAACACACACAGGTACTTTCCCTACATTTAAGGCATATTTCAGCTTGACGTTTAATAGACAAATAGGCTAAACTATTATGGAAAAAATATAGTTCCTTACACACACACACACACACACACACACACACACACACACACACACACACACACTCACACAGACACATGGCTCTATGTCATAGGATCAAAAGCTTAAAAGACTGAAACCAAAATATCTAAAAATCAAAATATTGAAAGCATTTTTAATGTGGGGGGAAGCTTCTCTGCACTGTCAGATGCAGGTCTGTACTCCCCCACCCCCTGCTAATTATATACTAACTCTGAGATCACACAACAGTAGAGAATGGACAAATTCCCATGTTTGATATTTTCAGTGTACCCGTATACACAGACACACACACACACACACACACACACACACACACACACACACACACACACACACACACACACACACACACATATATCATCTGATTTCATTCTAGCAAGTCTGACATTGGGGCCCACTAGGCTCCTTTTCTGATGGTAAGGGTGACAACTCCTTAAGTGTAGATAACTGTTAGAATACATAGCTTTTCTAAAAATATTTGTTTTAAATTTGCTAAGAATGAAATATATTATATAAACCAATAAGAACATCCAAATATTGCATTTGAGCTTCAGAAAAGTTATATGTGAATTAACAAAAACAGGAAAATTAATAAAGTTAATAAATTCTCATAAATAAGGCACACTGTGTTTAATAAGCCGAACAGTTCACTGAAAGTACACAAACGCTGAAAATGATCACCATACGTTTTCGTCCACAACTTCATCAGATAATGCAAGTTCATTCAATTAAACACTTATATACTCACACCAACATTTGAATCAACCAATAAAAATTCTCTAAATATACATTGAATGAATAAATACATTTAAAAACTTTAAAAACTGCATGTAAAGCTCTATAATACAAAGGAAACCGCATTAAATGTTAATTTGATAACATGTAACTAACATAACCTAATGTTGAGTATGTTAAAATGTATTTAAAACCTTAAAAATGTAAATAAATTCACATATGTACACACAAAATACAAGAATGTAAAAACACATTGTAATAATGCCCTCTACTGGCTATCCATGTTATTGCACACACATCTCATAATTTAGCAGACCTCATTTTTAATACAGGGGTGAGTGAGATCATATTATTGTATGATTGTATGTGGGAAACCTTAGTGGAATACAGGGAATTATACTGGCAAATTGTGTTGGAGGCCAGTAAGACCCCTGGTTTAAATGATATGATCTCACTCACCCCTGTATTAAAAATGAGGTCTGCTAAATTATGAGATGTGTGTGCAATAACATGGATAGCCAGTAGAGGGCATTATTACAATGTGTTTTTACATTCTTGTATTTTGTGTGTACATATGTGAATTTATTTACATTTTTAAGGTTTTAAATACATTTTAACATACTCAACATTAGGTTATGTTAGTTACATGTTATCAAATTAACATTTAATGTGGTTTCCTTTGTATTATAGAGCTTTACATGCAGTTTTTAAAGTTTTTAAATGTATTTATTCATTCAATGTATATTTAGAGAATTTTTATTGGTTGATTCAAATGTTGGTGTGAGTATATAAGTGTTTAATTGAATGAACTTGCATTATCTGATGAAGTTGTGGACGAAAACGTATGGTGATCATTTTCAGCGTTTGTGTACTTTCAGTGAACTGTTCGGCTTATTAAACACAGTGTGCCTTATCTAGCAGTGGTTCAGTGTGCTTTGTTTGGCTTACAAGTTTGTTTTGCATCCTCCTTTAAAGTTTACAAATTCTCATAAATATTTAATAACTTTTCATGTTTGGTAAATATGCTCTTTTATGTGTACTGCCTGGCCTAGAAAGTTTTTGACTTTCAAATCATACCTTTATGAATTAAATAAAATTCTCTGTAACATGGCAGTTGCCGTGAACATGGACTTTCTGAATATGCTTCACAAGAGTTTTCGCCTTAGATATTTTCATGGAATTTCTTTTATCTAGGCACTGCTGTTCCTTTTCTATATGAACACATTTATTTATTTATTTATTTTCATTTGTATACTGGGATAGTCCAGCAGGGTCAGAAAACGCAAACCTCTTTTCAGTGGTGGCCTGGAGAGAAAAGCTCCATACATAAATATGAAAAAGAGAAAGTACAGCAGAGAAAGTTACAATATATTCCTAGCAGGATAACATAACACAGAGTAAGCTTTATTAACAAATAGTAACAACAGCAGGAATAATCCTACAGATATACAACTGAATTGATAATCTTTTACATATACAAAGCAAATTCCCAATAAATCAAATTTAAAATCAGTCATATTTGTATACAGTTGAATAGCTGTATCAAAGCGCAATAGGGATAGTAGCTGCAATATAGAAGAGTGCATAAACAGGAACATTTAGAGAGATAATAGCCAGATAGATTGTGCTGAGAGTAGGTAAGGAGAGAGTTAAGTCTAGATATAGAGGAGTTATAGAGACTGGATTTGGGAAAGGAGAGAAAGTACAGACAACAAAATCGTAAAGGAGGAGATAAGGGAAAAGGAGGATTAAATAAAGCAGGCAAGAAGCATTGTGAGTGTGGAATATGACTGAGTGTAGAAAAGGGGAAAGGAGAAATAGATGGGAGGAAGGCCTGCTGTAAGTTAAATTTAACATTTTTTATAAAATGCCATGTGTGTGAGAAGAGAAGTGGGAGGAAAACTGTCTCGAAAGTTGAAGACAGTGTAGGATTAGCCTGTTGTGGAATAAGAGCAGATCCATGTATCCAGTAAGTGTTGTCTGAGTTAATTTTCAAAAGATTGTTATTGTCGTTTTGTATAAGTAGTAGGGGCATGGAGTTTCATATCTGTTTTGTAAATCTATAAATGTTGGCTGACATGCAACTGATATATTCCCTTGAAGGATCACATCTCCTTTACTATTCTGATTGGCTTTTACTAGTAACACAGCTGGCTTATTTGCATTCTCATTATTTTTTGTATTTATTTAAAGTATTATAATGCTTAAAATAAAACATTTTACAAAATGGAGCATCTGCAATTAGTCTATTGAACATTTCAAAAATGTTTTCCTGTTTATATCCCCATTACTAGGTTACATCTTGCAATAAGAGATTTCTTAGAAGCATGGTTATCTCAGACAAATTAGGTTCAAACTTTGTAAGAGAAGAGTACAAGTTCCCTAGAAATACTTGTAATGCATACTTCTCTTCCGGCTTTGGCATTTGCACAATTGCTCTTTTTCTTCATCATGTTTCAGTACCTACAACATCAGACCATGACCTATGTAGACTTGTCACTCATTTTATATTTGCTTTTATTTAACTTTAAATTATGCTGGTTTATTTATTCAGAATTTGTATCAGTCTTTTATCATGATCTAAGGCCTGACCAATACTAATAGATCATCCATTATATTTACAACACATTCCAGTCCTTCAAGAAGTTGTGCAACAGCTCTTTGGAATACCTCTAATGTTCATGACAAAAGAAATGGAAGTCTAAGGAATTTGTACATTTTTAAGGGTGCATTAAATAGCCACATTTTAAAACTTTGTTAATCTAACTTTATCTATGAGAAACTTTGTTAATCTAGCTTTATCTATGAGAATCCCTGCTTTGAATTTTGTACTTGAAAGCAGGCTTATTGTTTAGCATTCTTGAGAATACTTCCTCATTTATGAGCAATGAAAAATGCTCTCTTTTAATCACATTATTCATATCTTGAAGTTCAATAAAAATGTAAATTGTCTTATCATACTTTACAACAGTACCACATTATTCACCCATTCTGATGATTCAAGCTGCTTCTTAATGACATTTAAGATTCCCATTTGCTTCTGTTCCTGTTCTGTGTTACTTCTGAGAGCTAATGGCACTTTCATGGGAGAATGTATCACTGGCATTGCATCAAGCTTTACCTCTATATGATATTTCACAAAAAATCTGTGTAAATAACTGAGCATAGTCATGAAGGGCACCACTGCTATAGTTCTGTAAAGTATATGAGATGCCTCTGTGATAGAGTGAAATTTCACTAATTCTGTATACCTCTGCTTCTTCCTTTTACACTGTGAATTAGTTCTAGTATTTACAGCATTTCATAAGCCAAATGTCCTAAACTAACATGCAGGTTACTTAAGTCATAGTTGATCTTATATTTCTCATTTTGTATGCCTTTCACAGCAGTAGTTTTTGACATAATTGTGCCACACTGTGGCCAGAATATATTAACAATGTGCACACAGCAAGGTGTACAGAGTTGAGTACTGATGCTTTAAATGGTCATTAATAAATGTACCAAAATAGTATAAAACTTGAACATCCAAGCAGATTCCTCATTTAAAGGGTTTCTGACACTTTCCTTCCCCCTCACTCAAAATTTTAATATAAAATAATAGATCCCAGCTGAATGATGCAATGGCTTAAATAACAGGAAGGAATTGCCTTAGCCTAACTTCACAAAGTGTGAGTGTGTGCTTCTGGTTGCCTTTCCCATGATAAAGAGTCTCAGAATCTTATGTTTCACTCATCTCATCTCCAGCTCCAAAAATTCAAAAACAAGTGTCAAACATTGAGGTAGTATATAAGAAAACACTTGCTATCCAGCAATTTCAAAGTAACCTCTGCATAAGGAGGTACTGTACTCTGTCTATCCAAACTTAAATGCACAGTATAAAACAGGTAAAACCAGAAACAACAACAAATGAAATCACTACTGCAGATTGAAAGAATCCATAACAGCAAAGTTTAAGCAAGCAGTGAGAGAAAATGTCTGCTGTGGGTTTGGTGTCTGGGAAGTGTCACACTACCTGATCTTTGAAAGGATGTCTTAGGATGGGTCTTTCTCCCCCTCTCTCTGTCTTACACAGACAGACAGACACACACACACACACACACACACACACACACACACACACACACACACACACACACACACACATACATACACACACACACGCGTGCGTGTAGCCAGGCAACTAGTTCTTTCCTTTTACTTAAGGCATTAATCATTCAGCTTAAATCTATTGCTTAAATTCATTTTGTAAGCAGCAAGGAAAAGAAAACAGCAGAGAGCACTCCTGCAATACCAGGCTACAACTTACCACACTTTTCGGCCACCAAACCAAGACCAAAACACTGAAGGTGGAGGAGTGCCCCTATTCACCAAGCATATTCACACTTCCAGGCTAGTTGCGCAACACAATGCATCTGAAATTCTCCAGGTGCAACTAACACTAGGTAAGACTATAATCCAAATTGTAGCTTGCTACAGATCCCCCACCATGCCCCAAGATTCTCACAACACCTTTCTAAACATACTGGAAAATATTAAGATACAACCAAACACCCTAATACTGGGTGATTTCAACTACCCTGCCATTAACTGGGAAAACTACTCAGGTACCAACACCTTTTCCCAACAGTTCTTGGAATTCATAAATTCCAATGTCCTGGATCAACTAATCCATTGTCTCACCAGGGGCTCCAATATCCTAGACCTGGTCATTACCAACGTGGGAGATAGATGCTCCACACCAGTGGTCGCCCCCTCATTGGTCAGGTCTGACCATAAGCTAATCACTCTTGACATCCACATCCCACTCCCACCCCCCCAGTAAGGAAACTTCTGTAAAAAACTTCTCCAAACCAACTTCATGCTACTCAAGTCAGAAGTGACAAACTTCATGATACCCATGCAGATGGGAGCTGAAAGTTCGACTGCTGAATCCTACACTAAGGCACTGTACAAGCACATCCACTTGTGCATGAATCGTGCCATCCCAAATAGAACCAAGACGCTCTCCTCCAAAAAAGGAAGCCAATCTGGTGGTCCCCTGCCATAAACAAACTATACAACAGAAGGAAGAAACTGTTGCAGAAAAGAGGAAAATCCCAGGATGCAAAAAGCTCTCTTATCAGCCTCAGTAAGAAGCTGAGATCCCTCATAAAATCCTCCAAAGAAAGTTACGAAAATAAAATTGCTAAAGATTCCAAAGACAACCACAAGGCATTCTATAGTTATGTCAAGAATCTAAATGGCAATGCTCAGATCTGCTCTGAGCTACAACAGAATGACATTAAATATACTGATTCCAAGGATAGTGCCAATATCCTGGCAGATCGATTTAGTGCCAACTTCACCCCCCTCTCAGCCCCTAAAGGGCCCATCTCAATACCAAAAGATTTCCAAATTCTGGTAATCACAGCCACACAGGTAGAAACCACACTCTCCAAAGCTAAGAATACAGCATCCATGGGACCAGATGACATCCCGGCCTGTGTACTACATGAACTACAAAATGAACTGGCACCTCACCTAAATGTCATGTTTAATCATAGCCTCACCTCAGGCTTTGTGCCCACTGAGTGGCGCACAGCTACAGTTATCCCACTCCACAAAGGGGGATCCACCTTGGATCCTGGGAACTACTGTCCCATCCGTCTGACAAGCCTGATCTGCAAGGGCATGGAATGCATTATCATGGAACTTATAAACAAAGACATTGGCAACCTTCAAACACTGGACCCCTCCCAGTTTGGGTTCGTGAAGGGCCGATCTTGTCTCCTGAACCTGATTGACTTCTTTGAATCAGTCTTCAGAGCTGTGGATGAGGGTAAGGAGGTCCACACAGCCTATCTGGACCTCACCAAGGCCTTTGACACCATCCCCCACTCTGGAATCATAGATAAACGTACTAAGCTGGGCATAAATCCCTACATCACTCGCTGGGTTGCCATCTGGCTTACTGACAGAACACAGACTGTAAAAGTAGCCGACTCCAAATCCAGCTCCAGACAGGTGACAAGTGGAGTACCTCAGGGTTCAGTCCTGGGGCCGCTCTTGTTCAGTATCTACTTCTCTGAAGTACAGTCCAGCACTAAGGGACTCTGGCTAACAAAGTTTGCAAATGACTGCAAACTGGGAGCCATTACTGAATCCCCAAATGATGTGAATATTCTCCAAAAGGGCCTTACAGAAACAGATGCTTGGTGCCAGAGCCATGGGCTCAAGCTTAATGCCAAGAAATGTATAGTTATCCCCTTTGGAAAAAAACATGCACCCACGAATTACCACATAGGTGGCAGCACACTAAACACTGAAAGTGTGATGAGAGACTTAGGGACACAGGTGGACAGTGGTCTCACCTTCGATAACCACATCGCCACAACAGTCAGGAAATCCTTCTATGTGGCACACCTCATCACTAAGGGCTTTTCATCCAGAAAAAAGGAGGTCATTGTCCCACTGTACTTATCCCTCATTAGACCCATTATAGAGTACAACGCCCTGTTTAGTATGTACCTCACAAGATATCTGCAACAGCTGGAAAGGCCACAGAAATGCCTCACTAAAAGAATCACAGGCCTAAAGCAGATGCCCTATGCTGACCGTCTAAAAAACTCCATCTATACTCTCTGGCATATCGTCTACTCAGAGGTGATCTCTGCTTAACATGCAAGGCCATGTCAAACGCTCAGCTGTTGGACATGCTCCACTTAAAGAAATCCCAATCCCTTAGAGCCACACACTCCAGGGATCTAAACCTTGTCATCACAATGAACAAAACATGCTGGAGGGATAGGTTCCAGACAGAGAGATTCCCCATAATCTGGAATAGACTGCCCATACATGTCAAACAGAACGCCTCCATGGCCCTCTTCAAAAGGAACCTTGACAATTGGATGGGAGATAGGAAATTCACCTCAGGGATCACGTCAGTCGCCCTGCTAGACAGGGGTCCAGGGAAGTAAATATTGTGGGAAGAAATATCCAGGGAATTGTTATGGCTAGGCTTGTATAGGCCATAGGGCTGATAGCCTAGTACCAACTTATGAACCTATGAACCTATAACTTGAACGGAGATTCTGCTTGGGTGTTGCTGTGTTAACTGAAGATCTTCCATTTCTGACCTATCCTGAGACCTCCCTCCATAGGTCCAATGGTATGACCCTTTTCCTGGGAACCGAGTACAGAGCTAACAATTTCTCTCAGGTCTTGCTTGGACATTGCTGTATGTGGACTCTTTTGCCCTGAACAAGCGATTTCATAGTTTATTGGTTTACCTATTTTATTCTGTGAGTTTAAGTAGTGGCAGATATTCTAAAGCACCTCTTATCCAAAGGTTACTTAGAAAATACCATATTTTCTTACATGCTGTTTGCTGTTATTTTGCAAAACTATTCCATTTTTGTGTATTTAATTTCTCAAGCAATGTGGCTTCATTTTTTAATGGAGCATTTTGTTTAATTAATTTCAAAAGCTTGTAGTAGTTGTTTTTTTAATAAATTGATAGAAGAGTATTGCTATATGTTGCTGTAAAGACTATAGTCATTTGCCTTTAAGAAAGTGAAAGGCAGTTCAGCTAAAACAGGCATCAGTTTTTATATTTCAGTTGTCTCTTTCAAGTGGTTCATTAAGTTGTACTGGTAACCCCTGTGTAATTGACTGGTCTTGCTGGTGGTACTGTCCACTGTGGAAAGAGGAGAGGGTTGTAGAAATGAAATATATAATAGCTTCTCCTAGAAATTGTTGTACATATTTGGATAATATCTTCAAGTGTAGATACACATTTTTATGTCTGAATATTCAACTTATCCATTCTATGGTATTTTTATTAATGTCATATAGATGCAAAGGCTGGACTGTGAAAAAAAAAACAAGACAAGAAGAATATTGACACCTTTATTGATGGTTTCAGTGAAGAATACCATGTATACCAAGGACTACCTGCAAACAAATCAAGAAGTATTGGAGGAGATAAAACCTATGTGTACTCTAGAAGCTTAAATGACAAGATTTCTACTTTCATACTCTGGAGAAAGCATACAGAGAAAAAGACCATTAGGAAAATAGATCATGCTTGACAAGACTGTAGATCAATGTAAACAGGAAGACCAGCAATGCAATGGACTGATGCTATATCTACAGTATTGAGTGATACTCTACCAATGATTTGTTTTCTGACTAAAAACGGAGCACAGTTTAGGACAACTATCTATAGGGTCACTATGAGCTGCCATCAACTCAGCAATATTTAACAAAAACAACAATCTATGCTATGTTAAAGTCTATGTCAACAACAACAACAACACTATATCTTACAGGCTTTGCCATGATACACAGCAATACCCATTTACACAAGTGTATATAGCCATCCCACATTATCTGTACAGAACACAGTCTACAGAACTGTATAGGACCAGAAAGCTATTGTAATATGCATTTTGAAAAAGATGTTATACATTATGAATCTATTTTGCCCACTGCTGAAGATATAGGCATGAGATAAGAAGACACCAGCATGGGACCATGGAGGCTTTACAGCTCCACCATTGGAGTTATGTGTCTACTTGCAGTTGGTTGTTGACATAAAGATAATTGACTTTGGACATTAAGTATAGAGTGCTGGTAGCACACATAGAAGAACATAATACTCACTATTTTCATTTAAACACAGCCCAGATGACTGGAGGGGTAGCTGATAATTTACTCTGAGACTGACTGGTTTGACCCTTCTGGAGAAAGGAATTGAGGCATGATGGAGGATACTTGCATAGTTTGAATGGTTGTAAGACTTAGTGATCTTATAATATTGATGAATCTATGAGCATGGATCAATTAATTTAGGGACACCATGACTATCTGCTTTGCTGAACTGTAATCATCATGTATGCTAGATGCAGAACCATGCACTGTATGCATAGTCCATCCCCGGGATTCAGCAAGCAGCCATGCAGGAATAAGTTATTCCTGCATGATAGGGACCGTTCCTATTCAGCATGGCAGCGCGCCATGCATATTTATGAAGGTGCACTGCCATGCTCTAAAACAGACACGGTGCCATGTACGAGTGCAGGGTGTGTGTCTGAGAGCAGAGTTTTCACAATACACATTCCCCCTGCATTCCAGAATTGCCTTTTGGCAAATAAAAATGAGCGAGAATGCTCATAACACCCCAACCTGTCAGGAAAACAAAAAATATATGTGGTCAAAGGTAAAAGGGACAATCGTCTCTACCAAGCATACCTCTCAACTGTACAGATTTTCGCAGAATGCCCAGATGTTTGCCTCATATTTATGGTGTGTTCCCCCTAAAATGTGTACCTGTCTGGCAAATGGCTGAGAATTGAAATAATTAAATAATGATAAAACATTTGAGTTTAAGACTCTACACATCCGCCCCTATTTGTCCCCTATCATTGTAGGCTTTGTCCAGATATTTTGCTCTAAGAGGTTGAAAGGTATGCTACCAAGCCAAAAGTTATTAGGATAGCACAGGCAGCATAAGCACATAGCGCACACCTCCCAACCTGTCAGTGTAAGGAATGTGGACAAAGCCAAAAGGGACAATTGTCCCACAAAGCAGAAAGTTGATAAAATAACAGGTTTAGCATTAGCAGGGATATTCTGAAGGGTATAGATAAAATAACACAACAAAACTTTTTTTTTATAAATGCGATAAATGTTAAGCGTAGCTGCATGGGTGTGCCTGTTGCTTAGCTATGCTTAGTCCAGCTTAAACAGCACAAGAAGTTAAATAGCAAGATACGTCCAACATGACTGGTATTGCAATAGTGTAGTGATTAGAGCATACACTTTGCGAGCAGCCATTCCCGGTTTGATCCCTGCTGTAACCAATTCACATTTTACATGTGAAAGCAGTACATAAACAATTTTTGTTAGTATTACCTACTAAATAACATATATTTGTTAACTGGAGAACTGCATTAGGTCCGGATGTGAGGTGTCAGTTTAATAAGGTTGTGAAATCCCCATATAAACACAAGTGCCCCATTCAGTATAGTCACACATGAATAAATGTAATGAAAGCACATTGGGGGATGTCAGGGACAGTAAACAAATTTATAATATGTAATGAATCAGTGCCATACAGCAGATAGTCTATAAAATGAAAATAAGCAATGCTAAGCATTGCACAGCTCTGCTTACCAGGTGTAAGCATTGTGTAAATATGACTGCTAAGCAATGAGTAGCCCAGTTAAGTAGATTTGCCCATTGGTAAGCAGTGCTGAATCTATCCCTTTAAGTAATTCCCATAGCTTAGCTTAGCTCAGCATATTCAAAACCATCCAATCATGGCAAAGGGTGGGAAATCAGCCGTATTTAAACCCCACAGGCGGGAATGCAGCTCATAACTGGTTGCAGCTTCCCACTGTAGGCAGGATGGCAAGTTGGAGAGGGGTTGCGTTTCTGGGTACAACACTGGGGCATACAGGAGTCTAAGGTATTGGTAGGACTCCTGGTAAAAAAAACTTGATGAGAGACTGCTGCAGGGCTAATATAAAGCAGAAGCCTGGGACCATCTCACCCATGATCTCACTAGTGCCACTGGTATCCCTCGGACTGATGAGCAGGTCAGGCACCACTATGTCCACTTGAAGTGGAGAAAGAGGGAGGTCTTAGATGAGTGGGTCCAAGAAGCAAGGCAGAGGAGTGATGTCTCAGCAGTGTGTAAGTAGTCATACTATTACTGTTTACTAAAGTCCAGCATGTGTATGTGATGGATAGGTATGCCTAAATATGTCTCTATTTCCTTTACAGCTACAGCTGAGCGGGCTGTGAATAAAGAAGCCCATGCAAGTAGGCTGCAAAGGCTGTATCACGAGACTGGTGAGTAACAATCCTGCTTGGAGTAGTCATACCAAATAAATATAAAGTAGTAGAAAGTCATCTGACAGTATAAAAACTGTTGTATGGGTTGTACTGAATAAACCAGACAATATGACAGTAATAGTCCCATATAGGTCATATTTAAATAAAACTGTAACTGCCTGGCAATAAAGCCCTAAATCCTGGACTGGTTGTGTTTACTCTGGTATTGTATGGCATTTATTGTTGCATTGTCTGAATAGTAATGTTGTATTAACCACTGTTACCCACACTGTGCTACATAAGAAAAATGTCTAGGAATGTCTCTATAAGACTGTTGTAAGTACAAGATCAGATTGTACAACCAAGAGAGACAGAAAACACTGAAGAGATAGACAGCAATATCCAAATAGAACACTCTACTGTGACTTACATTGTTGTATTTTTAGCAGACACAGTCATGGTTCGAATCCTGGGAGTGGTAGTACGCTGTATGCATAATCATACCTCTCAACTGTACAGAGTTTTCAGAATGTTCAGATAATTGGCTCATATTTTATGCCTGTTCATCTGTCCCCCTGGCAAATCAGTGGGATGATCTCAGAATTGTAGTCATGAAATAATGACATACATTTGATTTTCAGACCACTGTTGCTTATCCATTTTCATCTGTAAAGTATCTTCATGCATATGTCAGATAGCATAGTCTGTTGCTGCAGTGTAGTAATGAACAGATGTGCATAATCTCTAGTATTGTGGGTTTGTACTGTTGATATACTGAAATGCTGCTCCTACCCTGTACCAATGACACAGGTGTGGCTACTGACATTACAACTCCCACACAACTATGTAGGTCCATCTGATATACCTCTGGGGCAGCAACCCATAGCTGGTGAGTATGGAGTTTTTTTTCAGGTTTGCCAATACACCGGCCATGTTATGGCCATGGTATTTGCCATGCACACATTTAACATACCTACCCATAATGCATGCTGTACATGTTCACTTACTGTTGCTGTTAACTGCACTCCATCACAGTAGTCACCATGGTGGCATATCTGAAGGGTAAGTAAGAGTCCTGCAGTATAACTAACAACCTGTCAGTGCAAGATGTGTAGACAGAGATGAACATAATGGTGGGACAAATGGCCTACAGTAGGGACATGTCTGAAACATTACTCTTATATGGTGGTTACAACAGTGTATATACAACTATTATAATGGCAACTGTTACAGATCTACACAACGGCATATCACAATACCACATTCCACAACTTTTACAACCTATAATGTGATCCTAACATGAGCAATGAATGTGTAATATCGAATCCTATGTTAGAACAAGAAATATGCAGAATACATACCTTGACAAACACTGGAAGTATATGTGTGCACACACTCCAAATAACATATTGTGGAAGCAGCTTTTGAGGTACTGACAGCATTCACTCTTCTTGAGTAAGCACCTTCCATCAAGTACAGGTCCTCAATGTCACATCAAGTAATGGTCTGCTGTCCAAGAAGTATGTCCATGACATTTGCCCACTCACCTGCAACAGAGGCAGCTGTGGCTTGCACACATCTTACAAACCATGGAATGGATCCCATATCCAAAAGGTAGCACTCAGGAGTGTGAGATGTAGCCTTACTTTACTATTGCATATACCATGGCAAACACACATGACTATGAAATATGGGACAACATTAATGTAGAAAATAAACAGATGGCCATCCAAGACAGATGGCAACAAATGTTGCAAACTGGTTATGGAAGCTGCCCAGAAATATGCAGCAACACTGAGGGACTTGCAGGAATGTCTAGCAAGTACTGCCTGTGCAGTACCTCTATCGACAATTGCCTGGACTCTGCATAAGTGTGGCTTATAGGTTAGGGTAATCAGATGGAAGAGTTGTTCCACAGGAAACATCATCCAGGGCTCTCTACAGGTAGCATATGTATAACATCAGGTCTCCCAGAGGCATGTGTTGCCATGTGTAATGGTGTACTGAGACCAAGGCTGAAACCTACAGACAGTATTAATAAAGATACATGTGCTGCACAAGCAACACCACACTCCACCTCAGGCCCACCATCCCCATCTGTACCTTGCTGGTGCCAGTGTACACCTTTAGGTTTGCTGTTCATTAGCAGAAATTAGGCTGGTAGACATGGTGTTCTGAATTTGGGACACTGCAAAATGACACTCATGTGTGGCCCACAGTTGTCAAACATCTGCAAATAGGCTGAGGATGGGGAGGGATATCATCCTGAAACACAACAGTGAACTGAAGCATACATCCAAAGCTCGCTAAGAATGGCTGTATCTGAATGCAGTCAAGGTCATGAATTGTGCCAGACATAACTCTGACTCCATAGCAATAGTGAAGGTACTGTATGACCTCCAAGGGTTGTGCACATGAGCTGACCTTGCAATCTGGCAGAGTTGGTGGACATTTGTAGGGCAGAGTGACCAAATAATGGCAAGTGAGGATGGGCTATGCTAGTATACATCTTCCAGGAACAGTGACTGCTGTAGTTCACTTAACAGGTGCTGTAACAAACCATCATGTTAAGGGTGTGCACATTTATGCAACCCACATATTGTATGCATCTCAATCAACATCTGCACATCTAACACATTTGTTTGATACTGCATTTGATTGCACAGGTCATATGTCACATATCAGGTGTGTGTGATGTTAACATATGCAGTACTGTGACCCCGTTGCATATCAGGGAAGAGGGTAGAATGTCAATAAGGGTGTGTACACTCCTCATAGCCACAGTAAGCTTTGAAGGTTTTCAATGTAATTGGATTTTGTTGCTCATACATGCACTGCTAATGATGAGATCTGCAAATCAGAGGTCAGGCATTCACTATTGACATCTGTCCTCATATCATCCCAGGTATGTGTCAGACAAACACATAGGAGCTGTGAGCAATAGAGCAAACATAACTGCCACACATATACACATTCAGCAATGGTGTGTACACTCGTAAGGTATGGTGCACAGTACATGCCAGGGTATTGAACAGGTGCACAGCAATACTGTGTACATGGGTGCAGTGTGTTACAGGGGAAGGGGCATCACCTACTAACACAACTCATGCATCACAGAGAGGTATAATGTTGGTAACAGGGATTGAGTATAGCTGCAGTGCATACTGTTGAGTGCCATATGTGATACATGTTGACAGTTGGGTAATGAGAGGTCTGTGTAATATCTTTGTGCCACCTCACCTGTAAGTGTGTGTGTGTGTGTGTGTGTGTGTGTGTGTGTGTGTGTGTGTGTGTGTGTGTGTGTGTGTGAGTGTGTAGAGGTAAGCAATGATGTACAGGTCTTAAATTATGTTTTTTGTTTTCCCCTCACAGATGGCGAGGTGGGTCAGGGTCCCCCCTGCAGTCAAACTAATGTTAGTGTCCATACAGACTTTGACCATGATGATAGGTATGGTGAGGCACAGGCGGGGCAGTCAGGGGGTGAAGCTGTGCCATCGGTTGACATCCCACTGTTATCTACCCCATCCCCGCACACAGTCACATTGCCTATACATACCCCATCACCAATGGCCATAGATGAGTGACAGTTGGCGGGTGGTGGCATGGGACAGGACAGTGTGGTGACTATGGCAAGTATGTCTGTACACAGCAGTCATAGCCAGATGACCAGCGAGGTACCACACAGGCAGATGTACAGGGGTGCTCAGTGGAGGGCTGCTGGCCATCCTGCCACTGGCAGAAGTGCCACAGCAGGTTTCACCAGACACATGTTTTGGGCCATCATGGAGGCACAGGCACATATGGAACGTTATACCAGACAGAGACTGAGGCTCCAGAGGGCTACTCATTTGCTGTACGTGAGAACATCCATGATCTTGCAGGTGCCCACCGTTATTTTGCAGAGGTCCTGCGTAGATGGTTGGGTGAGATGGTGGGAATCCTTGACCATGCAATGTCTGTGTTAGAGCATATGGTGGGAGTAGGGTGACAGCCACATGGACATAGGTCAGCAACACCAACAGGTGGAGGTCTACGTGGACATGCAACAAGTTACAGCCTATCTTGTAGTGGCAGTACCAGCACCAGCACTGCAGGGGGGTGCTGTCCACACCACAACACAGCAGGCCACATGCACGTGGTCCTGGCTGGACCCAACAGGGACCCAGATCCAGCGGACATATGTCATCATCAGTGGTGAGTACCATATCTGGGCTTGTGCCTGCTACTGCCTGTGGAACCCCCTGGCAGGCACAGTTCTCATGTCCATGGCCAGAGATGGTGAACTGCACACTGTGCTATGTATGGTCTGTAGCTGTCCAACAAACCCCTGTATAGGGCAGCCACATGGCAGAACTGTTTGCATACACACACACACACACACACACACACACACACACACACACACACACACACACATCACCAACACAGCTAGGGCACCTCCATACCTACACACACACCACATCTGCACAGCCCAATTGATAACAAAACCCCCTTACACACAAACACATAATGTCAACCAAATGGCTCAGCCTAGGTCTCTGGCAAACCCACAACACATCCTATGCATATGATGATACCTGTGCCACATCCCTGTCATCCATACCATAGATGCAGGGACAGGCTAATATGGTTCTGATGCACAGGGTGAATATACTAAGGTGTAGCAATGTAATGCTGTGTAACATGTTTTCAGTTGGAAAGTTTAATGCTTACATGTCAGGATGTGTAGCTGTCCAGCCATGATGCATTATAGCTGTTATTAACGCTGACTGATTGTGGTCTCCATAATGTGTTTAGTTTGTGTTGTAGGTGTCTGTGTGTCAGCAGGATGTTGGTCTGTTGTTGTTTCCTACAAGGGGTATGGCACTGTGGTGACACATTGACTGTGCCATATCCTGGGTACAGCTGAATACAAGTAACAGGTCTGTATAACAGTTACTGCATGTGCCACATAGCTGATAGGTCTGAGGGGTGTATACAGGTGAGTGCATGGTGGCTGATGTCAGCAGCCCTTCTACAGTGGACAATGGTAAGTGTACTGAGTGGCACACACCACATGTTTGTGTATAACAGACACACACAGAGGCTTTGGTGTTGATGCAATACACAGAGAATACTGTACACATGGATGTACTTAATTTTGCAGTGAACCCATTTTAGCCTGTGTAATTCCACAAAGATAAAATAGGCAAAACATCACATCAGTAAATAATCAGTCTGCTAGTTTAATGCCATTGACGATGGTACTGGCAGGGTATATGTTCTCTTCCCCAATGTAGTGCAATCCTGGAGTTGGTAAACATAGGTGTGCTAGTGTGGGTGGCACAGCCCTTTACTTTGGAGGGTGTGGGGTGGCGTAGAACTGCCCATAGTGTGATTGACAACTAACCTGTTAACATAAACTGTACAGTATTACAGCAGACTAAGCAGGGGGATACACACAACAATAACCCCAATGAGGGTGGCTGTGCCCACAACATCCACACCCAACTATATATACCAACTCCAGTATTGCTGTACAGCTATACAGTGGGGAAGATGGGATTTACACATCTACTACTGGTTTTGATGGAATTAATTTTCACAAGATGATTCATTTGAAATGTTAGCATTTGCCAGTCAGTTCTCAGACAGATGACCTCCTGGGACATGTATTTTCTGCAAACTGAAATAGATCCCTTCACATACACACACAACTATTTGGCAACACTGAGAGTAGAACCCCTACCTAGGCACTTATTGCTACTTATGTGTTTGGCCTTAATTGCACAAACCACACAGTATTTAGGATGAGGTGTGTCCCGAGTTTCTAGTTAAGTGAAGAACATCACCAGGCCTTATACAGTATGGTAATGGGGGATGTACTGGGTGTTGATGAACAATACATAGTATGACATAATGTCATATACACATTGACAAACACATAACAGTCATAGACACATCTGAGAGACCTGGGTTTATCAGTGCTAACTGCCTTGTCAGTGAGTCCATTCTGTTACAGATAATTTGCACATAGCACATGCATCATTGGGCTGGATAGTGTAATCAGTTACCTGTATGGTTGATGGTGACAGTGGTCCTCATACAGTGGACCTTGGGACACGTACTGGGGGTACCATGGTGTAAAGGCAGTATACCCAGCACCCACACCCCACATTGGATATTTTACTCACTGAAACCCATGATAATACTCTGACATAACCACAATCACACATTGACTAGGACTGCAATACACCCCCTTGTCTATCTCATCAGTGCTACTGCAGGAATATGCATTTATTGCACATGCCACAGGGACAGTAGGGTGATGGTTTGTCATGGCTATCCCAATGTCAGCAACATCACTATCCATTATATGTATGGCAAGGTGTATTGTACTTGGAGAATGTGGCCTCAGAATGCTGTATCCTACAAATATACACACTTGCACACATACACACACTTGCCAGGACTCAGAGGGTAACCCATGCCTATCTACCCATTTGTACACCAGTGTTGTGCTGCGTACTGCAAGCTCCAGGTAGCCCATAGGGTGAAGAGTGTAATAAGGCACATGTAATGTCCATTACAGCAGCAGCCATGTCTAACTATGGCAATGGGGGGTGTAGTGGATGAGAAGGCCCTCAGGGTATTATCAACTACAAGTTTACAAACACACAGACACTGTTATTCTCAGTAATGCACACTGACACATTTGTCAGTACTGGGTCCATAGGTTCAGGTGTTTCTAGATATGTACCAGGATATTGTCCATGGAGAGATGAGAAGAGTGGGGGATGTGGGTACAGTGGTATCATGCCACCTGACATTTGTCAGCAGGCCATCTATCAACTGATGCCACGTGAGTGATCCTCAGGGTGACAGTTAAATGCAACATCCAATCATCTGATTGTCTTTTGCAGAGGGCCAGTGAGGTGCTCCAACTGACGTGTATGCAACATATATTACATAATATGGCCAGTGTCTGGGTTGGAGACCTGTACCCAACCATGTTCTGTAGACTGTGATAGTCTAGTTGAGGCATCCATGGCATGTGGTGCATACAGGGTGGGGTTTACTAGTTGTGGCATTACTAATACAGCTGGGCAGACATGTCAGTGTCAGTCAAGTATAGATTAACTGTATATATATGTATATGTGTGTGTATATATATATATATATATATATATATATATATATATATATATATATGTACATGTGTATATGTATATATATATATATATATATATATATATATATATATATATATATATATATATATATATATATATATATATATATATATATAAAAACATATGCCCATAACATGTAGTGGAGTCATACCTCAGCACCAATAGTCAGAACCTCTTAGTGCAAGGGGATGTCATGTAAGTATTGCAGGTATAAATGTAGAGTTTTGCTACATTAACAGGGGTTGTGTTAACAGACGTGTGAGAAGTCACTTCTGATACTGACATGTACACCATCAGTTACTGACAACCATCATAAGATCATCATAGTGAAGTACCACACAAATCACAGTAATGTTACTGTGGAATACAGCAGAGATATGACCAATAAACATGGACAGTCTGACACAATCTGGTCAGTCCAGAGGTATACACAAAACTCCTTAGTGCAAGACGTGTGGACCAAGCCTGACAAAGTGGATGTTTACAGCCATGTAAATGGGGATATCACTAAAATACTTGAATAGATAAGCTCACACAGTTGATGCATTCACACACTCCTGTCTGTCCTAACACATATTAACTGGAGGAGCAGAGGTCCCAAGGCCATATACTTCCCATTAGTTACTGACATACATCTTTACAGCATCCCACTGCTTTGTCAGAAATATACAACAGTTATGGTGGCCAGGCAACAGTACATCTCACAAATATCTGGACATAACATCACACTAGGTAAATACACTGAGCTGCTAGGCATGTCACAAAGCACTGTGCAAACTACAGGCAGACTGCCACAACACTAACCCAAGTTTCCTATTGGAATACACATGTACTTGCAAATATAGCAGGCACTACAAGCATGTAACAGCATGGAGTAACAGACACCAGTGTGAAAGTGCATACCCACAACCAACCTGAACACAGCCAAAGTCATTGGCTGATTCTGAAACATTTCACCTGCCAGCTATGCTAGTTCTCCTTGATTGCCTTCCTACTGCTGTTTTCCCTTCCAATTGCCTTCCCGTTTAAGCTCCGAGGTGCGCCACACATACCCAGTGCTCAGATGTGAACAGAGCTGCTATTTTTCTGTTTTTTTTTTTTTAAAACCTGGTCCATGGCACGCACACCTGTTTAGGCAATGTAAACACTGCTAGGCAGCCTCAGACACCCCCCCCTTCCTTAGTTGTGCTTAACTAAGGACAAACAGGCCACAGAGCTGTACATGCATAACACTCCCCCTTATGAGGTCATCTACCTCTTATGCTTATACCATGGTGTTGCTGCACCCACACAGTTGGGTGCAAGCTAGCACTGAGGGGAAATCTGTGAATCAGTATCAATCCCCTCATTTGCATAAAACTGACTGCTAATTCATGGTTACAAAACTGACACTCAGCCTTTCCCCTTAGCAACCATTATTCCATGGTATTGTTGTTGTATGCATGCCATTGGCTATTATGGCAGAATACTGATTTTGGTTTAAAAGCTTATTTTCAACTTTTTTTCTTATTTTCGGGCAGATCCCATTTGCCATATGCTTAAACGGCCAATATCGGCCAAAAAAATGAAAGTTATTTTTTATAATTTTGCAACTTTTTCCCATGCCAATGGCATATATTTGACCATTGGCATGCCTACTACATTGAATACATGCTTTCTTTGGGGCTGTTGTGCCTCCGTTTTGTAATTTGCAGAAATGTATTCAACTAGTAGCCAAATACATTTCTGCAAGTTACACTATTCCTGCACAGA
Organism: Protopterus annectens; assembly: GCF_019279795.1. Classification (NCBI taxonomy): domain Eukaryota; kingdom Metazoa; phylum Chordata; order Ceratodontiformes; family Protopteridae; genus Protopterus; species Protopterus annectens. Next base: position 1,061,754,475 of record NC_056739.1, read on the forward strand.
TACCTGCCTGCTTCCTGGATCACCGATTCACCTCATTTGTATGTTTTTCACCTGCAAATAGGGTAATTAACATACAGGAGCTGTGTTCATGCAGGAATAGTGTAGGAGCACTCATGCAAGTCCCGGGAGCTCATTCCTGGATCGCTCGTCGGCCATATTGCATGCAGCAGCTCTTGCACTATTCCTGCATGCCGTGCAGAGCTTGCTGAATCCCGGGGAATTTCTGATGGACAGCAGCAGCATCACATTTGAATTATTTAGAAACCTACATTCACCAAAGTGCCTGTGTAATGACAGGACTCAACACATATGTACCATGTTGCACCAAGATTAAATTATGGAAATCAATGGGTCATGCTTATTTGTATTAAAGAATGGTCAAACAAAAGATGATTTTAACAACTGGCTGAGTTTCTGGTGATATTCTAAGGAGATCCAATATTTGTCAACATGCAAAGTCATGGTTAACAAACCATGTTGCTTTGCCATGGATGGTCTGCACCTGTCACTTCTAGACTTTGAATACTATCTAAATCTTTATCCTTCCCATAGAACCTTTATAGGCAATGCCAAACTGACAAACCTACCAACACAGAAAAATCAACTCCACTGAACCTCAAGGTGTTACTGCTCAATGCCAGAAGCCAACACGAAAAATTAAACTCCTTCCAAACCCTCCTCACCCTAGAGAATATAGACATCTGTGCAGTTAACAAGACATAGTTTAATGCTGTAGAGAGTACCCCAGCAGTGTAAGGTTTCAGTTCCTTCCACACTTTTAGACCCGTAGGTGCACAGACTGTGACTAAAAGGTAGAGGTGACTTGATATACATTAATAACAAGCATTTTAGACCAGTAGGTGCACAGACTGTAACTAAAGGTGGAGGTGACTTGATATACATTAATAACAAACATACCTCTAGGTTGGCTAAACAGAATGATGTGCTGGAGTTTCTCCACATGCAGGTCACCATATATAAAATCCCATACTATATCCTAGCAAGCTATAGGTCACCCTGTATGTCCCAAAAAACTCATACTGCATGCTTAAACCTATTGGAGACACTCACTATCCAACCTAACACCTTACTTATGAGGACTTTAATTATCTTTCTATACACTGGGAATCTTACACAGCCCCAAATCTGGAAGCACAGAGATTCCTGGACTTTATAAATACAAATACCCTTAACCAGTTAGTGCATATGCCCATTATAGGTTTCAACATATTGGACCTAGTACACACAAATATGGAAGAATGCTGTACCACCCCCTAATGTCAAGTCCTTCCAGGTATGGTCTGACCATAAAGCTGTCTCCTTCATAATCAAAATCAACTCTGTAACCCAGTAAACCCAGTAACAGTTACAAACTATTCCAAAGCAAACTACTTTTTGTTAAGTGATAGTTTGTCAAAATTCAGTGCTCCTAAAATCCAAAAAACACAGCAGGCTATGCAGAATTGTTTACAGAATCTCTGTACATCCATGTTAATGGCTGTATAGAGAGTGCTGTACCTATCAGAAGTAAGCCCAAAACTAACAACAAAAACAAACCACCCTGATGGCATCCCAGATTAAACAGGTTATAAAACAAAAGAAAAAAATCATGATTAGAGTCATGACTACAATCAGGAAGTGTAACTACCCCACCATTAACTGGGGAAACTACTCATGTACCAACACTTTTGGTCAACATTTTCTGGAATTCATAAATTCCATTGCCTTGGATCAACTTATCCACACTCCCACCAGGGGCAGCAATATCCTAGACCTGGTCATTACCAACATGGGAGACCAGTGTTCCACACCAGAGATCAATTCCTCGTTGGTCAGATCTGACCACAAGCTAATCAACCTAGACAGCCACATTCCGCCCCCACCCTTCATTAGGGAAACCACCATAAAAAATTTCTCCAAAGCCAACTTACTGCTTCTTAAGACAGAAGTGGCAAACTTCACAACACTCATGCAGACGGACAATAGAAGTATGACTGCTGAATCCTACACAAATGCACTTTATAAGCACTTACATGAGTGCATGGATTGTGCTATCCCTAACCGAACTAAGATGCTATCCTCAAAAAAAAGGAAGCCAATCTGGTGGTCTCCTGCCATAAACAAACTCTACAACAGAAGAAACAATACTGTTGCAAAAAAGAGTAAAATCCCATGACTGGAAGAACTCCCTGGTCAGCTTCAGTAAGAAGCTGAGATCCTTCATAAAATCCTCCAAAGCTAGTTATGAAAACAAAATTGCCACTGAATCTAAAGACAACTGCAAAGCATTCTGTAGCTATGTCAAGAATCTCAATGGCAACACTCAGATCTGCTCTGAGTTACAGCACAATGGCACTAAATATACAGAACCAACTGATATTGCCAACATCCTGGCAGATAGGTTCAGTGCTAACTTTACCCCCACCCCCACCCCCTAAAGGGCCCATCTCTATACCAGAAAAATGCAAAGTTCCTGTAATCATGGCTGCACAGGTAAAAACCACACTCTCCAAAGCCAAGAACACAGCATCCATGGGACCTGACAACATCCCAGGCTGCATTCTACATGAACTTCAGAATGAACTGGCACCCCACCTAAGCACCATGTTCAATCATGGCCTCACCTCAGGCTTTGTGTCCACTGAATGGCACGCAGCAATGGTTATCCCACTCCACAAAGGGGGAGCCACCACGGACACCGGGAACTATTTCCCCATTACCCCAACGAGCCTGGTCTGCAAGGCCATAGAACGTATCATCATGGAACTTATAAACAAAGACATTGGTAATCTTCAAACTCTGGACCCCACCCAGTTCGGGTTTGTAAAAGGCAGATCATGTCTCCTAAACCTGATTTACTTCTTTGAAACAGTCACCAAAGCTGTAGACAAGGGTAAGGTGGTTCACACAGCCTATCTAGATCTCGCCAAGGCTTTTGACACTATCCCCCACTCTGGAATTATAGATAAACTCACTAAACTAGGTATAAATCCCTATGTTACAAGATGGGTTGTCAACTGGCTCACTGACAGAACCCACACTGTGAAAGTAGCAGACTCCAAATCTGACTTCAGGCCAGTGATAAGTGGAGTACCACAGGGTTCAGTCCTGGGACCCTTGTTTGGTATCTAGTTTTCTGAAGTACAGGCTAACACAGAAGGTCTTTGGCTAATGAAGTTCGCAGATGACTGCAAACTAGGAGCCATAATTGAAACTCCTAACAATGTGAATATCCTACAAAAGGGCCTCACTGAGACAGATGCCTGGTGTCAAAGCCATGGCCTCAAGCTCAATGCCAAAAAGTGCATTGTCATCCCCTTTGGTAAAAACTCTGTATCCATGAGCTACCACATAGGTGGTAGTCTACTTAACACTGAAAGTGTGATAAGAGACCTTGAAACACAGGTGGACAGTAGTCTCTCCTTTGATAATCACATCACCACAGTAGTCAGGGAATCCTTCTACATGGCACACCTCATCACAAAAGGTTTCTCATCCAGGAAAAAAGAGGTCATTTGTTCCCCTCTACTCGTCACTCATTAGACTCATTATAGAGTACAATGCCCCTTTTGGTATGTACCTCACAAGACATCTACAACAACTGGAAAGGCTGCAGAAATACCTCACAAAGAGGATTACTGGCCTGAAAAAGATGCCCTATGCCCTAGTCCAGCTTTACTCTGTCACATATCGCCTACTCAGAGGCGATCTCTGCCTAACATAAAAAGCTATGTCAAACCCAGAGCTGTTGGACATGCTCCACTTAAAGAAATCCCAATCCCGCTGAGCTACATGCTCTAGGGACCTAAACCTTGTCACCACAATAAACTGAACATGCTGGAGGGATAGATTCCTGTCCCAGAGACTTCCCATGCTCTGGAACAAACTACCTATCTATATCAAGCAAAGCTCCTCATTAGCACTCTTCAAAAAAATTTTTGATGATTGGATGGGAAATAAAAAATTCACCCCGGGGATCACCTCTGTGGCTCTGCTCGACAGGGGCACATGAAAATAATTTTCTTGGGTGGTGAATGCCAGGGTACCTTTTGGCTAGGCTTGTATAGGCCCTAAGGCCAATAGCCTAGTACCTACCTATGAACCTATAAAGATAAGAACTCTCTAATGAAAATAAACAGGCAGCTAAGAGGGCTAAATAAGTCCAATAAATCCAATTTTGAGGTCAGGATACCCTCCCAGGCAAAAGACAACCAAAAGGCCTTCTTCAGTTATGTCAGAATGCTCAAAGACAGCACACAGCAGTGTACTGAACTGGTGGTTAATGGTGTCACATTCACTGAGCCAGGCAATATAGTGAATCTGCTGGCTGACAAATTCAGTTCCAGCTTTACCCTCCACCCACCCTCAGCCACCTCCCAAGAAATACCTTCAAATATAACCCCTCCAACTATAAAAAGAGAGCATGTCCTGGCTGCACCTCACTAAGGCCAAGAACACAGCCTCAATGGGCTGTGATAATATCCTAGGATGCCTCCTGAATAGTCTAAAACATGACCTGTCAGGGCCACTGGAGTCACTATTTAAAACATCTTAAAAGAGGCTTTGTGCCATGAGACTGGAGAGCTGCAACAATCATTCCTGTTCATAAGGGCGAACCATCAACAGATACAGAAACTACAAACCCATTAGTCTGACTAGTTGTATTTGCAAATCCATAGAAAGAATTATCATGGAAATGATCAACAAAGACATAGCAGACTTTCAGTCACTGGATCCATCCCTGTTTGGCTGGTCCTGTTTAAAAAAATGGGGGCAGCCCCCCGGGCAGAGGAAAAACCCTGTCCTACTAGATGTGCTTTACCTCCACAAAACTGTTAGTACTATGAACACTTGCACCAAGGACCTCCATCTTCACTGCTACATAAATAGGAATTGCTGGCATGATAGATATCTAACCCAATACATTCCTTACCTATGAAATAAGCCTTCCTTTGCATATCAATCAGTGCAACACTTAAATTGCCTTGAAATCTAGTTTTAATGATTGGATGGATAATCCCAAGTTCAACTTTGAGGTATGTAGTATTTCTCTTTTTGACTGTAGCAGCTAATTCATTGACTAATTTATTATATTGCTATTACACTTACTAGTCTTTTGTGTTGTCATAGCAAGGCTGCTCTATGGTCATTTTAACAGCATGCCTACTAAATATCAATGGTTCATGGTATAGAAGGCTAACCAAATGTCACCATGAATCATAGCTCTTAACTTCTTAACACAAGAAATCTGGACAAAGCCAAAAATAATGGGAGGACAAAGGCCCAAAAATAGGGACACATTGTAAATATTGCTTTTAGAAACTTAGAAAGTTTCTACAATAAAAGGTTTTGTGCAACATGCATTTTCTGAAGTATATGAAGTCTGAAACTCAAATTACTATCATTATTTAGTTAGTTTAATCCTCAATAATGCACCAGAAATTAACAATTTTTATAAGGAACAGACCAAAAATATGAGACAAAAATCTGCACATTCTGTGAAAATCTCTACAGTTGAAAGGTATGCCCTGAATGAGGAAGAAGGAAATGGAATTTAGTGAGAGGACGTTCAGTCTATCTGACTAACTGGAGCTCAGTCTGGTGATTTTTTAGTTAAAAATCTTTGGTTGGGTGAGGTATTTGGTACATGATGAAGTGGGGGTTATATTTCTTTTTGGAGTTAATGAGGGCTGAATAAAGAGGAACTATGATTTCTTTGACTCTAAGAAATATTCCCTTGGAAATGAATCAGGCAAGGTAGAATGACTTCTTAACTATGGTGGATAAATGGCAGTCAAAGGCCATCTCATTGTCGATGAAGTTACCTAGATTTGTAATGGCTGTGTCAGCTTAAGTGGGGTGTTAATTTATATGATATGAGCAAGGGTAGTTTTATTTTTTTAAATAAGACTGCACTACATTTTTAGTATTGGGTTTGAGCCCATGATTAGTACAATAGGTGTTAGTCTGATCTAACCCTTGTTGGAGTATCAGAAAATCAGCAAGGTAGCTAAGAATACCAACCAGTTTGCAGTCATTAACAAACTTGGTCAGCCAAAAGCTTTTGATATCTGCCGTCATATTTAAAGAAATAGATACCAAAGGGAAATGGTCCTAGGACTGAGCCTTGTGGAATACCACAAGTGATTTTCTTTTTTTGTGAAAGAGCTACTGCCAACCGTCACTATATAGGTTATGTTAATGAGCCACTTAGTAATCTGTTATGTGACATAGGGGTTACTGTTTAGAAAGAAAAGCTGGTTGATAACTGCATGGGGAATTATGTCAAATGTATTTGCCATGTCTATATAAGCTATATGGCTAGACTGACCTTTGCCCATAGTGTCTGTAATTCTTTCAAAGAAGTCAGCTAGAATGAGAAGACAAGGTCATGTCAGCCTTTCACAAGTCCAAATGAAATTGGGTCAAGGGATTGAAGATAACCTATTACATTGTTTGTTAGTACAGCCATGATGTATCCATAACTTTAAATTTGATACTATTGAGGCTTGAGTTTTTAGTTCCCAAGGTCTTTGGCAGGGGCTGCCTTTATGCAGTGGCAACACTATGGCAATCTTCCAAACATCTAGTATATAACAAATTAAGAGGCTAAGACTGAAAAGGTTCAGGAGTGGCTGAGCAAACCTATGTTTAGCACTTACTAGGGGAAAGAAGAAATGTTGGTAGGGACATGGAAATGGCGTTTTTAGTTTTAGATAGTGCCAGCAGGATCTGATCTTCAGTGATTTGGAGTGGATGTTTGGTGGAACAATTGGAGGAACAGTGGGGTGGGTGGAGTGAAATAAGAGTGAAACTTGTAAACAAAGACATTAGCAGTAGCTTGCAGATCAAAGTGAGTTGTTCTATTAGTTAACAGTGCAGCACAGCAGTAGGTATTGCTTCTAATTTTTTTAGTATAATTAAAAGGCCTTATGATGATCTTTGGAATAGCTGCCAATTTTAAACTCATCGTACGCCTTACTTTCTGTAATGGTGTATTTGAGATACTTGCCGAGAAAATTTAGATTCTTTTTCTGACAGGAGGAAGAAGATCTAAAATGCATAACTAGTAGTAGTCCTATTCTGTTGTTATACAATAAACAAGAATTTCACCACAAGGATTTGTTTTTGCGTTCCCATTATACCTTTGACGGGTAGGGACAGACACCTCTATAAAGCTGTTCTAGGGACAGAAACCTCTATAAAGCTGTCCAGATGTGAACAGATTTTGGAAACATGTATAACAACATCGATAAATGGGTCTTTATGTGAGGAGGGATGGACTTTTGAAGTTCTCCAGATCAACACTAAAGATAAGAGGTTGACCCCGGATGAGTATACTGGGACTCACAGGAAGAGTAGTGTACATTTCTAAGGGGAAAGATAACAGCATTGCGATCAGGTGTAATCAAGGAGGAATCAACACATGTAAAGTTGCAGGCTGGGACAGTATTTGTAAGAATGAGTTCAAGAAGATTTATACGACTGGTGGGGAGAAGGCAAATTTGGTCTAGGGAACTGGCATTAACAACGTTTAAGAAATGTATGTGTACTTATTATTGGTTGTATATGTCTGTCTGGTAGCTGAAGTCACTTATGAATAGCATATTGGGTTTAATATGAATATTCATGAACTAATTTAGGTATATTTTATGTCAGGGGACATGGATGGAGGCCTAGAATTGTCAGTTAAAGGATATCTCATTTTGTATAAAGTGACCACAATCTCAAGAAATTTAATACAGTATATAAGTTAAGAGTTCTGTGTCCCTTTCTTTCATTTGTTGTTGTTTTTGAATAATGTTGAATAAAATATTTTATCACTTAACAAGAAAGAAATTCAGTACTGGTGTCATGTGAGATCTGATGTGAGATGATGGGATAACAGATAAATATAGATATGACCTATAATTCTCGGAAGGTCTAATTGAGTGTTAGGAACCGAACACAGGTATAAAAGGCATGATATCCAAACAGTGAAACCATGTTTCTTTAACTTCGCAGATATAGATGTGTTCAAGGCACAAGAAGGCCCTCAAGCTGGAACAGTTTTTGTTAAGATTCCTAACATTAAGCAAGACCACCTTAATGTAAACTGAATCATAATTTGCTATGTGGGTGTGTCCAAGACTTGGACTTTGTCTAAAAAAGGCAGTTCAGGGCCATTGATTGTTTTATAGACAATGCATAGAATCCCTGAGGGTATAAGTGTAGGGAATCCCTGGTGAAACAGGTAGCTTTGTTAATCACTGCCTCCCATGCTCACATATTCTGGATTCCCTAGAATGATAGCAGTTAACCAAATAATTATTAAAACAAATCATCTAATATAATATTTTAGCAACTCCTGCAGTGACTTACCAATGTCAGGGATATGGAAGCGATCTGCCCCAGGTGTAAGGAGTTAGGGGTATAAGTGTCAGATGCCAATGTTAGGGTAGTGCAGTGCTGAATGCAGATACTGTACTTGCAGTAATACCAGAATCTCTGAAGCACTTTGCGGGTAGTCTTTTAACTGTAGCAAGACACTTGTTATATGTTTAGCAAGTAGTCTGCTACAGAGCAGAAAAGGGTTTTTGGTCATCAGCATTGAAATTACATTTTTTTTTAACCTTAGAGGACTTTTTTTTTTCTCAGCTTAGAGTTGAGAGCATGGTGTGGGGGGAGGCAGAATGAGAGACTACACAACTGCATAGAGTACCACTTAACCCTAACGTTTAAACTCCTATTCTCTGATGGTTAAGAAACTTAGCAACATACTGCAGTATTAATGTCATAAAGTAGCCATGTATTTACAGAGCTAGGCTTAAAAGTCTTTGATTAGAGCACTGCCTCATTTCTCTGCTGATGATTGGTCTGCATTATATTTATTTATTTAACATTTGTTTACCAGGAAAGTCCAACTTGGAATGAAGCCAAATTTCAGCGGAGGCCCAGGGAGAAACACTCCAGATACATGTCTTTGTAACATGGGAGGAAACCACAGTACCTGGAGAAAACCCACACAAATGCAGGGAGGATATGCAGACTCCGCACAGAAGGCACTCCAGCCGAGTATCAAACTGGAGAACCTCTTGCTGTGAGGCGACAATATTTACCACTGCACCACTGCGCCATCCACAAATCTCCATGTCCACATATCTCCATGACACTCTATGAAATTTGAGCTCTGCTATTAAGTGTTGTACAATGCAAGTATAACTCACCTGCATTTATAGTATTTAACAATTTAAGAACACGAGTTATGCCTACATGGACAAAATGGTAGCCCTGGATGAGATGGGGTGGCAAACTTCACCCCCCATGTACTCTTTCATGTAATATAACATCTTCCAAAGTCACACAACCTCAGGGAAAGTTAGGCATAGCATAGAACTTCCCTGCATTTTTGTACTGGAGTTAAAACTGTTAAAAGAGACCAACTCATTTTCTTGGCACACATGCTTGTCTACCCATCTGTATACATGGTGTGTGTGTGTGGGGGGGGGGGGTTTGGTGAAGTCATCCAATGAACAGGTGCTCTGTCTTTCCTCACAGACCACAGGTATAGCAGTACATTAAGGCTTGTCCCCAGCTGTGGACCATCAGCCATGCCTTCCTCTCCAACTACAGCTTTCTTCATGCTGAGCAGTTTCAGGACTTTTTTGCTAGCACTAACTCCCACACCAACATGCACACATTCCCATCTAAACTGGTAGGCATTGAGACATATCTAAATGCATGTCCTGCCCTGGTTTCATTGAACAGTCACATCCCTTGGTCCTTCCCAGTCTGGCATTTTCTCTGAGCTCTGACTTCCTTCTGAGTCTGAGAGAATCACCCATCTTAACCCACCTGTGCTGCAAAGTGCCTGAGTCAGAATGCAGACTCAGGTCACCTGGTCTGTAGTCACAGGTTCATCCTTCTATAACACCATTTCAGGCTTAAAGGATGCCTGAAACTGGAAAAATAAGCCACAAATCATGACAGAAAATGATGGCCTACATTACATGGGATCACCCATTACAAACAGTTCAAAAGGTAGATGCTAGAAAACCAGATATAATGGTCCATGGAAAGAAGACAAAAGTAGCATTGCTCATTGACATCACCACACCCAGTGGCTACAGTGTCTTACATACAGAGAGACACAAAGTCATAAAATAGCAGGATGTGCAGGCAGAAAAGAGAGCAATGTGGAAGAAAGATACCCAGACAGTTCCAATAGTAGCAGGAGCAATGGGTCTTATAAAAAAGAATCTACAATCATATTTAGATATGTTACCAATACATGTAACCCACACGAATTGCAGAAGGAGTCATTTCTGGGCACATTGCAGGTGCTGCGAAGAGCACTTTTGGCTGACATCAAAGATTGAAACAATGCTAATTTCATGAACTTTAATAGTACTTTGACTTTGGAATAGGGTCCATTCCAGTCATGGTATTAGAAACCCAAAAGACTTGGAGAAATTAAAAGGGAAAAGCCTACTTATGGCAGTAATAATTTGTATTCAAACAAGCTGACTTGGTGTATTTATTTATTTAGTTAGTTAGTTAGAGTGCATATTTCAAATAAATGTACAATTAGGAAAACCATTTTCAACTCAAAAATCACTCATGTTTATCAAGATTATTTTGTGCTTCTCTCAAGGTATTTCAGCCACTTGTTTAGTCAGCAACACCGACAGGAATTAAAAATATCACAGGCAGGTACAAATATATATCAGACATGAATGTAAAATAAGGCAAAAACAATAAAATACTTAGCATTTGACTAAATATAAGCAAGTCTTGTGGAATTTAATAAGGAAATATATAACTTGTTATAGATGAGTCTCAGGAGATTGGTAATACAACAGATATACTTTCACACTGTGCAATTAACCCCTTGCTTTTGTCACAACAACATACCCTGTGTTGCTGTAGTCTTCATACTACATGAAGGGGCACAGTAGGAGTACACAAGTGCTGTTTTGTGTCAACCTTTACTACATATTCTAAGATTATCATACTTCAGAATTAACAAATGGTTGAAGACCATGCCTTCCATGTACAACTCATCTGGTGACATACCACCCTTAAAGGTACACGATAAATGTGGCAATAAACAATTACATATTTACTCATGATATTTTATTTAGAATAATAGAAATTCTGCAACTATATACCATTATATTATATTAAAACAGGCTGTATGCTCACTTTCCAACTTTGTTCCTTTACTGCAACATACAATATTTGGGAGGGCAGAAAAATATGGAATTATTTAATAAAAAATCCATTTCAAGGCAGTTAAAATTGCCTTCCACAAAAATATTAGATGTTTGAAATTTGAGTAATAGACAATTAAGATATATAACTTTTCACTATTCCACTTTCCACTTCAACTATATTGTCTTTAGAATTGACACAATGAGCCATAGGCAGGCATGTACCAAGTAAGTTATTTTTGCTTATTTTCTGCATTTCATTGGGTAAGCTTTTCTCCAGTTTCCCTTTTAACATATTCCAGTCTTTATTAAATGATAATGTAAAGAAACCAGTGTTCTGTGGATTGAAAGCAGAGGAACAAGCAACTCTGTGATAGCATGGGTACAGAAGAATAAACAATTTCACCAGCTCCTGCAGCCAAACATTAGCATCCTCACATCTTCACACGTAAGATAGAATATAATATTCTATTCCCCAATTCTAGTAATAGTAGCTTGGGACATTTATGGACACGTATTAGAAGAATAATATTTCTGGGCTCAGAGATTAAAGGACATCAGATGGCAATACCTATTGCTAATTGCATGATTTATAATGGGTTGAATGAATTTCAGAGCTGCGTGCTTAACTAGAATGTAGAGAAAAACATTTTCTCTAGACTGATGTTCTGCTTTGATGAGCTTAGATGCAATTCCCTGTAGAGATAATACGGAAGTTTTTTGAGGCAACAATTCTTTATTTTCCTTTTGTGATTCTCAGGGTAGAGCAGCCCTGAGGAAGTGAAAAGGCAAATCTTTTAAGCAGATCTCAGAAATGGTGGTGCAGTACATGCACAGCGAGTTGCTAGGCAACTGAAGAGGAGCTGGAAGTTGATGTGGGGATTGTATCTAGAGTGTAAGCAAATCAGATGACCAGATAAACACTTTTTTTTTTTTTACCACAACCATTTGTTACCCTGTGAGAAAAGAGCAATTATGACTACAAGATTAAATAAGTTATAGTTGTGTGTGAATGAATGACTTAATTTGTTAGGAGAAGATGGATTCTAACTTAACATGATGCATTGGTTTGCAGAATAAAACAGAATGAAATATCAGGTCACTAACTTAGCAGGTATGTATTTAATCTGTTAGTGGGCTTTTTTCAGATTTTATGGATTTCATTTTTTCTATCTATAATGCATGTTAATGAAACATTAAGGTTACCCAACCAGCTCTAGGTTAGTAGAATGCAATGGAGTGAAACATAAGGTCACTGCAGTTGCTAGAAAATTTAATCTATTAAGTGGATTCTTAATTATTTTTGATGTTATGGATTTATTTTAATTTTTCAGTAGATTATTAATGCTTTCAAGTATTTTTGAAGCTCAGTTGTTTGTGTGCAATGGTTGACATTACTCAGGAAATATAATAAATGAAAAAAGAATGTTAACCAGGCATACCAGTTAAAGGTTTAGGTAATCTGCAATATTTTTATCAGTTTGATTGATCACACTTGAACAGTCCTGCATTTGGATTTTCAGGATAGTGTTTGTGTATGTGTGGTCTTGACTGGGGGGGGGCTGCAGTAAGCAATACATGCTCCTAAAAGCACCTACACATAGATTCAGCCACCTGGATCAGTGGACCTGGCTAGATTGCAATAACTTAATTTTGCGTGGATGTGTGACATACTTTTTCTGACCTTTTTAGCACATGCAACTTACATCAGAAGACTGTTAGGTTTATTTTTTGCAGAGCTGCCACAAGTGAATAAGAATCTGTATAATAAAGTATGGTCTCCAGAAACATGCAGTGTCTGGGGTGGGGGAAACTCTGTTTTTGAAGGATACGTACATTGATGAACAAGCTGGGGTAGAGTTTCTGAAACCCTGGCTGTATTCTCAGCCTATACATTCTTGCAACCACTGGAAAATACACAGTTCTATTTTGGTGTAATCATACTGTAATGCAACATTCACGCAACACTGTCAAATTGTTCTGTTTAATACCATTTTGCATGGTGTTTGAGCAAAACTCATATCTGGTATGCCATTCTTTTTTATTTTATATACATTTCATAATTCGCAGAAGGTATGTAGTGGTTAATTTTGTGTTTTCTGTTATTCATATTATTATAAAGGACTATCCATTTTCTTTCATTTGCATATTTTTAATGCCAGACATTTTTTTATCCATCCTGTAATTTTATTTGAAAAATCAAATCATCAGCAACCAATAAATTTGATGATAATCTCTGTCGTGATTTACTGATGGATTCTAAGATTACTCCTCAGTAATTCAGCCTTGGACCCCCATATTAGTTCATAAAACCTGCAGAAGTTTTCATGTGGGAGAACTTTCTGATACTTGGGAATTATTTCCTACCCTTTCCTCTACTCCTGTTTTCAGACCCTGACTCTAGATATTTCTCTTTAAAACATGCTAACTCTTGATGGAGGTTCATAGGTAAGTACTAGGCTAGCTGCTTTTGTGGGCCATTTTAAGTCTTGCAATTTTCCCCTCACAGGTGAGATATAAACCCTGTACCTTCTGTCTGTGTCAACCACCAACCTCCCAAAAATAATAGTTTAGGCCCACTGTCCTCAAAGTCACATATCCGTTCTCTGGAGCCTGGAGGCACAATTTTTTATAACTTTTTTACTGTTTATTTGACTAAAATTGCTGTTTTATTTATTTATTTATTTTTGCTTTTTAAGCAGTTTGGCTATTTAAACATTTGTTCATACATAAATACTAGGCTAGCTACTCTTGTGGGACATTTTAAGCCCAGCCAATTCCCTTCACAAGTGGGAATCAGCCCCTGTATCATCTGTTTGTTAGATAAACACCTTAACCATTATGTTAACCTCCCATCCTGTAAGGTGTTGAGGTCATTGAGTTTATCGGATGTCAATGTTTTCTGACTTGTGAGAGCCATATCTGCTGCAATGAAGTGTGTTTTCAATTTGTCTTTGTAGGATTTTGTTTCAATTACTGTTGCCCATTCTGTGCCAAAGTGTGGCTTGAAATCCTTTTCAATGTAATTGTTCAAAATGTAAATGTTATGCATTCACGTTTTACAATGACATTTACTCCATTTGATTTCTGCTTTTTCTGACTTTTTGCTCCATTTGTTTTTTGTTTCTTTTTCTTTAATAGTTTATATGATGTATGCAGTGACTTTTGCTATGTTGCACATCCCAGCTATTGACCATGCATGCCTGTTTGGCCATGTATATCTCATCACTAGAGATGAAGGTTTATGTCCTATAGTCTGTGGAGTTTAATACAACTCCATGGCAAATTCAAATAAGCAAGTCTGTTTAGACAAATGTAGCAAGTATATATTTGCTTAATCTGATTAGTTCATCATTTATTGCTACTCTCTTTTCTTTTATCTAAGCAGGAATAACAGAAGAACAGGTACAGAATGAAGTGATTCATGTAAATAAAGATAATAAATAATCATTGTAGATAACAACATCTTTGGAAAGACAGTTTTCATTTTAAAACTACATATATGTTTATTTATGATTGCTGCTTTTTCACATGAAATGACATTTATGTACAGATGCTGTTTTAAGCCAACTTTATCCTCCACTGGTAGTGATTGTCAGCAACAGCCCCTTCATATTGACACAGAGCAGCTTTTATATGTTGAAGCCCCTAGAAATTTTAAACATAAAAATATAGTAATATATGGGGTGTCAAGCAAACCACCACAATTAATGACATAATATTCTCAAATGCTGAATGATATATATATACTAGAAACTTTACAATATAACATACAAACTGATCTGAATAATAATAGATTATCAAAATATTTGTATAAAAGTCATTTTTCATTATCTTTAGAATCTTGAGAAGTACCAAATTCTTTAATCAACCCAAGACATTGTTTGGCCTATGTTTCCACCTGAGTTATGACATTTAAGACTACTATAATACCATGATATTGTTAGTAAAAAGGGAGAAATTAAGTCTGAATTCACCCTGATGCATCCACATATTACTGTCTTGGCGCCAAATCAGAGACTGATATATATATTTTTTGTGATTGTCAAGTTTTTCTTATAACACTGCTTCTTAGGTCACTAATGTATTCTACTGCAGTCTGACTTCATGTAAAATGGCTCAAAATTTTATGATACAGTGTAAGGCATCAGACTAATAATGCAGTGGCACTGATGGGGAACTTATTTCACTCCTAAGACTATTTTGGTCCTATAATAGAGGCTTACCCCTCTAAATTTATTTGGCAATATTAGTCCATCTGAAATTTCACTGAGTTCAAATCCAGTTTCTGTATATTACATTGGCCTGTCTCTGACAAAATAAAAAAATATATATGTTTGAAAGCGCTATAAACTGCTGAAGGGATTCTAAAACCATCATGTCTTGACTTGCAGTATATGCTAATGAACTTCATTTAGGATTCTGTTATGCCTGCCATGCAAATTAAAGGTGATTTGTCTATCTTCTGACTCAGTCTTCTGTAATACAGTCTCACCAGTAACGTAACATGCCTTGCACTATTACTGCCAAAGGAGACAAAAATAGTTTGATAGTTGGAACACGTAGTAAATGCTGTGAAGGAGTAATACATCAATTTCTCTAGCTAATGCCACGTCTCAGAATTTATTAAGTAAGGACTGTGCATTCTAAAATGGCAGAATCAACATTTGTTATCTGTCAATAAAATTTATAAAAACAATGTGTTACACATTAGTGGCTATATGAATTTGAGAGGCAAAACTTAAGTAGAAAAACTAGAGAATTCAATCATGTGTACATTGACTATAAAAAAATTGAAAGAGTTAACCTATCACAGACAGAGTACCAGAGGTTAAGTGACTAGTGTATACTGTCTAGTAAAATGATGGTTACTCATACAGAATCGTTCTTATCTGGTATATTAACAAACTGGTAATGTAGTTAGCTATGAGCTGAGAGAGTAAAGTTCATAAACAAGTCCAACAATTAAAGTATGCAGCTGGCCAGTTCTAAAATGAAAGGACCGGGGTACAAACAAGTCTTAAACTGAAGAGCTGCCACAATGAACTGCCAGGTGGATCAATTTCAAGTGTCTTAGAAGTAGCTACTCCCAAGATCAATAATTTAGGTGCCAAAATTTAGAAATTTAAGTATGTTTAGATAAACCCATACACTGCACTATATTGGTGGTAGGCTTAAAATAGTTACATTTTCATTCCCCCCCACATCCTAACAAAGCAGTAATATTTCACTTATATTATTCAGTGTGTCCATTTTGAACAAAACAGCAGCTTGGGTAAAAGATCTGCTGGGGAACATCAGTGCAGAGTAACACTTCATCTTCCTGTAGTTAGCAGACTCCATAAATACAGGCACAGTTAAGTGTTTCGTTGGCGTTCTTGGTTCAGGGTACTGTTGCCTGATGTCCTTGCCCTGCTCCAGGTGTATTTGTTTCAGACATGCTGTGAGTGTTGTATTTCGTTATTCTGAAGGATCCCGTGGGGGCAGGAGGTACAGCATAATTTTCTCCTTTTTGGAAATGAGGAGTGCTGAAGGGTAAAAAAAATATTATGAGAGAATAAGCAAAGTAAACAGTGAATTGTGACATCAGTTTGTTACCATTTGTTCTACATTCAGTCTCTAATGAAAACACAGTCAGCTACTGAAAATACACCAGTTTGATGCAGGTAACACAGGTGAGATGGTGTCTTTACTGATGGCAGGGAGAAATGAGTATGAGAGATTAAGATGGTTAGAAACTAATATGCACATTCTCTGAGGACATTTAGGTGTAGGAACTACGAACTTCAGTATAGAAAAACAGATCCTCATTGCAACTATTTTTTGTTCTGCAGTTGTTTGTAGCAATAGATACAGAATCATGAACAGGATAATAATTTCAGAGGATATAATGAGGTATAACATGAAGAACTTACCATGAGTACACCAGCATTCCAGTCAGCAGAACCAAGAGTAGCGCTAGGAGAACAATGAGGATTGTTGTAACAACAACCATGCCACCAGTCCGCTTTCCAGGCCAGGTATCAATATCTTCCCAAGACTTAGCTATGAGGTAAAGAATGAAAACAAAAGAATACACACGGTGTAAATGCTGTAGTTAGTGTAATCAAAAATTAACTGAGGCCTAAAAAAATTACGATTAGTCTGTACACTAGAAATGACTTAAAGCTTTTGCCTTTTTCTAATTCAATTTCAGACAACTACTTCAATGTATTTCTTTCCTTTTCTTTCTATCTTATCTTGGTTTACTTTTG
Source organism: Protopterus annectens (assembly GCF_019279795.1). Classification (NCBI taxonomy): domain Eukaryota; kingdom Metazoa; phylum Chordata; order Ceratodontiformes; family Protopteridae; genus Protopterus; species Protopterus annectens. Next base: position 1,061,771,921 of record NC_056739.1, read on the forward strand.
TAACGCTCTGAGTTTGTCTCATATTTTTTTATTGTCATACTCATTTGACATGTACCCTTTTCTAAGCCATTTCACTTTTTATATCCAGGGAGAGAATAAAAAACACATCAGAAATCTGTAAAATGAAGTATTTCTAATTTTCTGATGTAATGCTTCTTACTTTACTTTCACAGTGTGGTAATTTGGAGTCTGTAAATACTGAAAATGGGATTAAGATTATGAGCTGCAAATGGGTTTCATCCTGCATATGAAATCCATAAAAACTGTAATCCTTAAAAACTGCAGACACTACTTACGTAAATAAAAATTAAGATTTCTCATTCAGTCCCACATTAGTACATGTACAGGTCATCTGTAGCTCACGTGCTGAATGCTAATGAGAGGAGAGGCATATCCTAAGTAGCCATGTGCTCTCACTTCCTATAAATACCTCCAGAAAGGCAGCTATGTGGCTGAGCAGTTCAAGAAATCACTCAGCCTTGTAGATCAGCATCACTGTCCCCACCATGTTGCCAAAAGGCTGTGTTCAGCTAATACTATGACCATGTTATGGGATCATATGGGGGAGCTACTAGACATCAGGGGATGCTCTTAAATGCAAGTGCCACAATGGAACTTACAGCAGTATGGGGATGGGTGTGGTCAGGAAAACCATTAAATACCAGATATACCATATACTGACGTGCAGTAAAGACATCAACATCATTGTGGAGATTGGGGAATGGGGGAACCACTTGATACCAGGGATAAATCAAAGATTAAAGTGCCTTAACTTAATGGCAGCAACAGCACAATGGGTATCGGGGGGGGGCACTAGACAGCATGGATTAGTCTGACTAGATGTGTCATAACAGTACCAACAGCAGTGCAAGAATCATAGGGTGGGGAGATTCAAAAGACCACCAGGATTACTCTTACATGTAAGTGGTGTAATTGCACCAACAGCAGTGTGGAGACTGGGGGTGACTGGATTCACTACACCACCAGGGCAAAATAGATATATGCTGCAATGGCACTTCAACTATTACAGGGGTGGGAGGGACCACTAGAGAGCAGACAGTTTAGGGATGGCTACATGGACTATGGTGCGTGTGCCTGTATGTATGCATGTGTGTGTGTGTGTGTGTGTGTGTGTGTGTGTGTGTGTGTGTGTGTGTGTGTGTGTGTGTGTGTGTGTGTGTGTGTGTGTGTGTGTATAGAAGAATGAGGTGAATGACACTGAGTACAACAGCGGCAGTTTACTACTACAAATGCAGAACAACAATGATCTGCATATTGTGATAGTAAATGCAATTCAGAGACATGCAAAACTGTTGCAGTTAACATATCCATAAGTTGTAAACTGGCACTTTGTAGGAGCAGGGCCTGTCTCATGCTAGAACTTTTAGTGAATTCCTGGATAAATATCAAATGAAATGCAATCAAAACCTCTACATTTTGAACCTTGAATGAATTTATGATATATAAAAGCCTTGAACTGTTTTAGCCAGAATATATAATAAAGGGAAACATAACAGCAAAAAAAATATAACTTAATCTAAAGAATACTAAAGCTGTGTTTAGCACATCAGTTGTCATACACAATGTACAAACTTGCTCATAGCATCGGAGCTACATTCATGGTATCGTGTAATAACCACTTAACATTTCATACCACTAAGCTACTATTTACAGCAAGTACAGAATATTTTTAATAAATAACAGAAATTGCACTGGGCAGCAGTCCACTGCATTTGGCAGTTGTGTTGTGATAGGTTTTGCAACAGCAGTTAATGCATGCCATACAGGACATACTAGCAAATCACAACACAATAAACACAGAGGGAACAAATAAATTAAACAAGAAAATTGCATTTACAGTTATCATTTTGACATAAGCCATCACCCATTTTGGGGGGTGGGGTGAGCTTTGCCTCCCATACCACAGCTAATAAATATATTACGTTTGAGACCGTAACACCTCAAAGGCATAGCAAACACTCATTTTCTAGCAAAAATCAACATTCCTTGAGACTCATTACCAATCCTGTAGGATTCTGTGAAGCCTACACAATGGCAAACCATTAGTGTGATGAGTAGCAGCACTCAGTGAATATGCATGCTGCTCATCGTGGTTATACACTCATAAGCACCTTTTCCTGGCCAGTAGAAGTGTTAGTAGCCTTGAAAATGTGCAGGGAGTGAAGCATGAACACACAACGTAAGCTAAACGGATTGCCTGTTGACCAACCTATTATGCAAGCATGCTCAGACAGCTTATACACAGTAAGTCAAGTTGATTAAAGAATTAAGATGCAGGGGACATTTAATTGGGAGAATGTATGCAGAATATAATGGTATTTGTGCAGAAATAAATAAGAGGGGAGAGTAAATAGAGAAAATGTACTCAGATAATTTAGTCAAGTATATTTATGTCACATAAAACATTTTAAAAATAAATAATTCCATAGTGATGTAATATAATTAATCCTGTTCATAATTCTTAGCCCATGAACATAACTAAAAATGGGCATGCTAACAAAGGATGTGAGAGGGACAGAATGCAACATTGTAACAAATGGGAGTAGACAATACTAATGTTGATAAAATGCTGAACTGAGATAACAGCAAGGACATTAGATACATTAGTGACTATTTGCATACACTGCACCTACTGATTATGACATGTATACACAGGGACTGTATTTGTGATAACTAACAATATTACTGCATTCTCCACTTCATCATGTTTAAACAGGAAAAATGAGCCCTACAGCTGTTGTGTCATGCATCATAGGATCATAGGAAGTTACTAGGCTATTGGCCTCGAGGCCCTTATAAGCCTAGCCAAGAGTTTAGCCTATGCATAGACAAATCAGCACCCGATACCCATGTCCAGCAGGGACACTGGTGAAATCTCAGGGATGTATTTTCTATTTCACATCCAGTTATCCAGCTTGTACTTAAAAAGGGGTAAAGAGGCACTCTGCTTGACATGGAGAGGGAGTCTATTCCATAGATGGGGGAGTCTCTGGGACACAAATCTGTCCCACCAGCAAGTCCTATTGATGTCACAGTCCAGGTTGAGGCCATGTGTGCGGGTTACTCGAATGGAGCTTGACTTGCGGACATGCAGCAGTCCCATCAAGGCAGGATCCGAGATTGCCTTGTATGCCAGACAGAGGTCACCTCTGAGGAGTCTGTATGAAACAGAGTAGAGGGATAGGGCTTTTAGCCTATCAGTGTATGGCAGATTTTTGAGGCCCTGGATTCTGCTGGTGAGGAACCTCTGTCGTCTCCCCAGCTGCTGCATGTGCTTTGTGAGGTACATGCCGAATGGGGCGTTGTACTTAATAATGGGCCTTATAAGGGAAGAATACAGGGATGTTATGACCTCTTGTCCCTGGATGAGATACCCTTACTTATGAGGTGGGCCATGTAGAAAGCTTTCCATACAGTGGAAGTAACATGGTGGTCAAAAGTCAGGCGACTATCAATTTGGGTGCCCAAATCCCTTATGACTGACTGTGTGCTTAGAACATTGTTATTAATGTGATAATTTGTGGTGACATCTCTCTCTTCCCAAAGGGGATTTGTTTGTTTCTTTCGGCTTTTCCCAGTTAGGAGTCGCCACAGTGGAACTCCGGTCCGCTAATAATTGGTAGTGGATTTTTACGTACCGGGTTACCAGCCCTGATGCACAACCTTCACGTATGCCTCCACAAAGAAGATGCTCTAGCTGAGAATCGAACGGGACAACGTCTTGCTATGAGGCGACAACGCTACCGCATCACCACCACCGCAGTACCTCTCCCCAAAGGGGATGATGATGCTTTTTTTGTATTCAGCTTGAAGTCATGTTTCTGGCACCAGTAATTTGTTTGAGTGAGACCCTTTTGGAGGATGTCCATGTCACTAGGGGAATTCATGACAACTCCCAACTTGCAGTCATCTGCAAACTTGATCAGCCATAGCCCACTGGTTTGGCCTGCACCTCAGAAAAGTATATCCCAGACAACAGAGGCCCCAAGTCCAAACCCTGGGTTACACCATTTGATACGGGTCTACTGCTTGAGGTCGCTTCCCCTATTTTGACTAGGTGGGTTCTATCAGTGAGTCAATTGGCTACCCACCTGGTAACATATGGATTGATGCCTAGTTGGGAGAGTTTATTTATTATGCCCAAGCAGGGAATAGTATTGAAGGCTTTGAACAGGTCAAAGTAGGCAGTGTGCACTGTCTTCCCCTCATTCATGACTTTGGTGACTGTCTCAAAAAAGTTGACAAAATTTAACAGACATGACCTCCCCTTGATGAAGCCAAACTGTGTGGGCTCGAATGTTTGGAGGTTGCCAATGCCCTTGTTAATGAGGTCCATGATAATCTATTCCATGGCCATGCAGATCAGACTAGTTAGGCTGATGAGTCTATAATTTCCCAGATCAGTGGATGCTCCACCTTTGTGTAAAGGGATGATAGTGGCTGTCCTCCACTCAGCTGGGACAAAAACCGGTGCTCAGGCTTTGGTTGAATAGGGTGCATAATGGTGCTGCAAGTTCCTGCCTGAATTCATGTAGGATGCAGCCTGGAATGTTATCAGGTCCCATGGAGGCTGTATTTTTTTGTCTTTAAGAGAGCAGTGATTACCTGATCCCTAGATATAAGGTGTAGGGGGCAGGTACTGGGAATATCATGATTTACTGATGGGGGGTCAGAGGGGTGAAATTTTTGCTGAATCTGTCAGCCAGCAAGTTTGCTATAGCTACGGCATTTGTATATATGGTGTCCTTGACCACCAGTTCTGAACAGATCTGGGTGCTACCTTTGAGATTATGGACATATGTGAAGAAGGCCTTATGATTGTCTCTAGTAGATGTGGCCAGTTTGGACTTGAAGTTTCCTTTGGAGGATTTTCACTAGTGCTCTTATTTGCTTGTTTAGGCTAAGGAGAAATTGCTTCATGTTGGGTACCTGCTCCTTCTTGGTCCTGGACAGCAATTTTTTTCTTTTGTTATAGAGTTTATTTATTGCAAATGTCCACCAGACAGGTTTACTCTTCCTTGTAGAGGATGATTTGTCCTGTCAGGTATTCTTGATTCCATGCATCTATATAAATGTTCGTAAAGTAATTTGGTATAGTTTTGGATACTGGTGCCAGTTCCTTGAGAGGGGGAGGGGGGTGTGAAGCTGTATATACCATCCCTCAGGAGGCTGTAATCAGCTTTGGAGAAGTTTTTTTTATTGACCCTAGCTAGAGGGGAGGATGGGGGAGATGATGACTTTGAACGTGACCGCTTCATGGTTGGATCTTACAAAGGAGGATGATACTGCAGGGATCCTACAGTGGTTACTCATGCTGGTTAATACCAAGTCCAAGATATTATCACCTCTTGTGGGGTTATCAACTAGCTGTTACAAAGCATTTGCATTGACAAAATTGAGGAATCTCTGGGCATTTGTGTTCTGGCAAGATTAGTTCTTCCAGTCTATGTTTGGTTAATTAAAGTCACCCAGGATCAGGGTAAAGGGTTGAATTTTGATAGATTTGAAGAGGTCTAGATTGGCAGTTTGGGCATCTTGGGTCAGATTTGGAGGCCAGTAGCTAGCTATGATTTGTATAGAGGTCTTGTCAATAGTTAACAACTGCACCTGGTGTGTCTCCTGTGCGTCATACTGTTTGACCAGCCTGGAGGTGTCTATATCAGTAATACATATTGAAACTCCACCTCTTTTGGCTTTACTACCCACAGTTTGGGGTCTGAATGTATGATAGGATGAGTAACCAGGTAAGGCTGGGTTGCTCTCCACAGCTTTGAACCAGGTTTCTGTGACTGCACAGATGTCAGTATTTTCCAGGGTTAGGAATGCTTGCATTGAGTGCAGTTTCATATTTAGACTCCTACTATTTAGCAGCATGACCTTTAGTTGTCAGAAAAAGATATGTTCTTGCCATTTATTGTCATTTGGCAATTCATAGAAAAGGGGTGTATTACCTTGAAACTTGTATTAGACAAGCATGTGCCGTATATTCATGCACATCTTAAACAGTAATATAATAACACTCAAAATATACAAGTGACAAATCACTACACGGATCTGAGACATTCATACTTCTCAACTGTCCAGATTTTCACAGAATGTCCAGATTTTTGCCTCATATTTTTGGTCTGTTTCTTATAAAACTGCAGTGTTCTGGCAAATCTTTAGCAAATCATTGAAGACTGAAGTCAGACAATAATGAAAGACATTTGAGTTTCAGACTTCATACTCTTCAGAAAATTCATGCTAATGCAAAACCTGTTATTCTGTCAACATTCTAAGTATGTAAGAGTAATATTTAAAAAGTGTCCCAATTTTTGGGCCTATGTCCTCCCATTATTAATAGCTTTGCCTAGATTTCATTCTCTAAGCACTTGAGAGGTATGGAGACATTCTGAAATTCAAGGTCTCCATTCATAAATGGAGCACATCTATCAAGTTCTAACATAGGCCCAACCAAACTTTATGATGATCTTGCATCATGCCGTAAAGTAAAGAATATTATGCAAACCCTCATGTCCTACAAACCTCTGCAATGTGAAGAAAAGAATTTCAGTAATACATAAATGTTTGGTTGAAGACATGCATTACAGAACATTATTATTTAGAAATTAAGTAATGCCTTTGAAATATCAATGACATACTCAACATTTGCATCTTGCCAGACTCAAACATATGCTAGGGCAGATATCAGAAAGCTGTGTATCAACCTTTGATGCCACAGAAATATATATATATACTGTGTGTGGCATGATGGATACACCTGAAGGGCTTACAGCACTTTCTTATTGTAATGGGTATGGCTCCCCTTCCTTGTAGGGTGATGCCTTAAAAACGTGGTCCTTTGACTGTTCCATAAATACTTTTTTTGCAGAAGTGACTCCTGTCTGACACAGTTGTCTAACAGACAGATGTTACCTGATTCAAACTCCTGCCTATCAAGCTACACACAGAGCTGTATATTGACTGCATCTTCCACAGGATGTAGCGATGGAGCTTGTCAAAAATAACTGAAATTAATATGTGAAGTAAGAAAGGACATTTGATGATAATTTGTACAATATTATTGCCAGAATAATGACAATGAGGTAACTAGGTTAATGTTCACACAACTGTGAGCAGGGTAATATCAATGTTTCTTGGCATAAAAAGCTCTTGTTTTGAACACACACTGTTTCAGAACTGATCCATACTCTTTCTGTGTAGATATGCTTTACAAGTCATTACTGAATACATGTGTCACAGGAGCACTCATACCATGACATTTGCAGAACAACTGTTTCACTGCCGGGAAATTACAAAATGAGTTTATATTTCTTTGTCCAAAGTAAAAATTGATAATAATAATAATACATTCATGCAATGTTGTTTATTTAACACCAGTACATACTATAATGTTGCCATTTGCTGAAACTGAACAGTAAACTATGTAAGTACACACACTAACGACATGTATATGAATCACATGCACCTTAGTGGAAGTCTCTACATAGCTGTGAGACTCCACCTATGTGAAGTCAATGCATCATATGATTGTGTTGCAAATGGTTTGTATAATGTAAAAGGGATGGGGGAGGCCTTTCCCACTTAAATTGCACACATTATTACAGCTGTGGATGTCATTCATGCATGACAGCATAAGGACTTATGTAATGGCAAAAGCTACAAGATATTATGAAGAATGAATGTGGGTTTTCAACACCTGATTATGTAATGACAAAAGCTACAAAATATTATGAAGAATGAATGTGCCATGGAACAATTATTACTAAAACTGTGCAAGATATCTGGTATTTGAAACTGTGCCATCATGTTATTGCTGCAAGTGAAGAGTGTCCCTGTAATTTCTTTAAAATACTGTTTCTAGATGTTTGTCACACAACATTACCTGATGCTAGGTATACTCAAACACACATGATGTGTAATGCAGTTGTCACTGTGACAGAAGAATGGCAATCATGCCCAATGTGTGTATGATCACGGATTTGAACACATGCCTTACTAAATCCATAACATACAGAACACTGTCTCGCTTCCTTATGCCACAGGAAAAGCCTTAGCAGCTCTCTTAAGAAAGCCAGATTTTATCCAATGGCATCACTGTTATCAAATAAAGTATTTCTGTGTGAAAAATGAGCAGATTTTCTTGCAATAGGAATCCCCAGCAATACATGTTCACAACAGACAGCTGGGTGATAACATCGTTACCTACACTGTATTCACAATCACACTGATACAAGTGAGTCTAAGGAGTAATGACTGAATCTGAACTGACTACCTGAGATCACAAGGTACAGAACACTGCCTGAGATCACAAGGTACAGAACACTGCCTGTTGGTTTACAGTTGCGACAGTGCACATTTGAATGGATGACATCACCATTGTTTAATATTGTGATGTTCTTCTGAAAAGGAAAGAAGGTGGTTGAAGAACGCAGAAACAATACACAGCCACACATCCTATAGGCAATTAGAAGCCTTCTCTACACAGCATGACAGACAAACACACACTCACAATAGTCAATCATTGCTGGATTCAGACCACCTGACTATTTAGTATGCAGTCCAGACAGCACAGACAACACTACAGGATAAGTCATATTACAGCTGTAATGTAGTTCATTTTTGAAATCATGATGTAATAATTATGATGGAGATCTCTGAATATGTGTCCCAGGTGGGGATGAATCTAGCCTTCAGTAGCATCCTACTTTCACCTTTGATGATGCCACAGTACCAGCAAAAAATGACTGACTTCAACAATTCACTTAGTTTCTGGTGTCACAACAAGGAGATCCAATATCTGTCAGCCTGGGGAGACATGATCAAAAACTTTATTGATCCCCATATCGCCAAACATATTATCAGCTGTCCTGGTCATGAGTTTAAATTTGTAGTGCTAGAACAACTAAATGTGAACTCAATATGGGGTCTGCTATTAGAAAAGAAAGAGCTGTATTGCAGTTAAGGCTTAATGTAGGTAGTTCCCCAGGGCTTAATGAAATTTCTTCTATCACCTGTTTATTAAAACTAAAAGCTTACAGGCAATGAAACTACAGTTTAAGAAAGGTTTTATTATTTTTTTCATTCCACGATTTTAGTTTGAATTTTGAATATTTATTTAGTTTGGAATTGTTATGCTGATTTTTATGAATGGCTTTAACATAGTATTACAGTGTCACTTTAAGAAACGAACCTCAGGAAGTCATGTTACTGTTCACTAGCTTTTAAATTTCCTGTGTTTGCTACCTTGCAACATTTAATCAAGTCTTTTATAATAGATGAGAATAAAGCATTTATTTGTTTTATAAAATAAACAGCAGTGTGTGTTTGCAGGGAAATACATGCATCTGTGTATCATTTTACTATGCTGTCCTAAATTGTGGCAGTTAGACATTAATATGTTAGTACTGTGTAACAGTACTTAACCTGTTTGCCAAAACACTGAGCATTCTTTTAAAATGTAACTATAGCTTAGTTATTTATTAGTTATGTACATCAGGTTTGTCTTCCATTTACTATGTTAGTGTGTTACGCTGCTCTAGTTATACCTGCATTTTCCATTGCTACATAACTGTACCTAACCTATTTAAAACAGCACTGAATAGTTGCATTTTTTTATGTATTTTAATGTTTCACCATTACTCAATTGTTCATTGGCTATATAGATTGTTTTTAATTCCAGTTACTCTGCTACTGTTCTACACTGTTCCTGTTACACCTGCTTAGTGTTTCCTGTGCTATAATCCATTACATAATAATTGGGCTCCATTGCCAGTGTTTTACATTGTTTTGTTGACTGTTGTTTCTCCCTCCAGGTCTTGTTTAAATAAATTTTATCACATCACACTGTCCATTGTATTTGTGCCCTGTTTTGTCCTCTTTTGCATTCTTCTTCTTCTTCTTTTTTTAACTTATGTTGCAATGTTGTTTTGTTTTAATTAATTAATTTATTTATTTTACATTTGTTGACCAGGATTATCCGACTGAGCTAAGAGCCCTTTTTCAATGGAGGCCCAGGGAAAAAATCCCCAACATATTATACAATTTTCATCATAAATTAGCATTAAACAGTAATGTTACAGGATTATTGCAAGGCATTAAGTAGCAATACAATGTTATACAGTGTCAATAATCAGGAGTATAGCATAACTATTTCAAGATGTATAAAAATAAATATGTCATTAAGGTAAGTATAGTTTTGGGGGTAAGTGGTTACAAAAACCCAGTTTTATCATAATGTAGTTGCATAAAGGCAAGACAATTACAATAGAATGTTTTTTTCTTTTTTTCTATAGCTCAATCATGGGTCAGGTAGGAGTTGATACCCATGCAGCCAAGGGGTCACTCAGCAGTCTCCAGGCCTGCCTATCTGCAAGCTGCTAAGTTATCATGTGGAAGGGGATCTGATGGGCTCACTTGTGGCCAACATTGCTGTTTCTCTAGTGGTTGGCATAGATTTCTTATTTTGGAGTGAGACAAAGGGGTCCTTCTGCATCACCCAAAGTGAGGTTCAGAGTCTTGTAAGGATGGAAGTGGACCTGCATCTCAATATGCACATTGCTACTCTGGACAGCCACTTCATGTGACCATTAGGTCATGTAATCTATCTAGCAGTGTGGGTCGGGTGGGCCAAAAGGGAAAACTACCCCAGAGCAAAGTTTTTTTTTTAAGTAAAACCTGATTGCCCTAGCACTCTGTGCAGAGTATAAACTGTAGCAACTGTTTGCCACATTTGTAGCAAGTACTGTGCTACAGTTTAAATGCACAAAAAAAAAACTTTTTTAAATTAAAACCTGAGAAACAAGCAATTTGCTATAAAATAGGATTATTTTTTTATATTATTATAATTTTTTACTCTAACGTAAGGAAGGATGGTTGGGGACAGGACACAGAAAGAAGACCTGATTGGCTAGGGCAGGAGGGAGAATCTGGCAACCTGGTTGGTGTGGCAAAAAAATGAATGGACTTTTTCTTGCTGTCTTGGGGGGGCAACATCACTTACCAGCCTGGTGGGCATGTGCCAGGGATCCATTTTGTATAGGAGACCTCCTTCATAATGCCCCCTAGATTGGGTACTGTCAGCAGGACTGCAGGAGGCATCCTGCAAGTTTTGTAGAAGTCCTTTTTTTCCTTTTTTTTTGCATGGAGAGCTGAGGGGATGGGGTACTGGTTTGTGGGACTAGCACAGGGCACTGGTTAAGCCAGCTATGCTTCTGATGTAGCCAGCCAGCTCCAAGCAGTGCCCCACCTCCCAGAATCAGAGCGTGCCCATGATGTCAGCCCCAAAGGTGACTGATTTCTTTGCTGATTGCACTGTGAACTGATACGGCATCCTCAACCCAAAATATCCTTCCTGTGCTTTTCCCTTTCTTATGCACCCCCCCCATTTATTGTCCATTACTCCATATCACCAGTTATCTACCCTGTATCAGTCTGAATATATCTATGTTGCTGCCTCCCCAGTCAGTATTTTATGTTTGTCTGTCTGCTCCTGTTGCCATTTCTAAATAGACATAGCATATTTTCATGCCCATGCATGTGCATACACACACACACACACACACACACACACACACACACACACACACACACACACACACACACACACACACACACTTATGACTATTTTCTTTGTCTTAGCTGTCTAATAATTAGTTTTTCATTTTTCCTCAAATATTTAATAGCCAGGAACCATTGTTTGTCTAAATCAAAACTATGTGTTTCTTTATTAAAACTGTTAAAAATAATTTCTAATAGTTATTGCTACAACTACTGTTATTTATTGCTGATGTATAGTCGGTGTTTTATCTGCCATTGAAGGCAGTTGCCAAGGCATAATTGAAATAAAGTTTTTAGTGTCGGGTGAAGTTGTAATACTTATTAATTACACTGGCATTGTCTGGTTTTCTATTACAGATTTTGCTGAAAAGCAATGGTGTCAACAATTTTGACACCTAACATTACAAAAAATGGCTTCTGTTGCCTAAATCTATCCCCGACCTTTAGAACATATAAAATGTAATATTTTAATATCATAAAGCCTTTAATGAGGTTACTGTTGGTGTTGAACAGTCTTGCTCAGAAAGAAGTTACCAATGTTTTCATCATCCCTATTCAATACTTTGAGTGAAAATGTGGATTTCAAGTTTTCATTTTACCTCCTTTATTCTAGAGGTGTGTTTTATACTGAAAGCTGAGGCTAGAACACTTAGAAAAATAAGGGGAACCCAGTTGTGCTTTAGTACTTTGAAAACTTGTAAATATTTCTTTATTAGAATATTTTAGACTGGCATGACACCTCAAGGTAACATTTGTGCAGCTGATGATCAGTACTGAAATTTGCTCCAGGCTCATCATCTACATTATATTATTAAGGTTATTCTGAGGATTAACTTTTTATTCACATATGCACATTTTAGATTTTACAGATATTGGTCTAAAATTGATCCATTAGTTTGGAACCTGAGAATTTATCTAGAGAATGCACTGTCCTTTGATCGTCACATATCCACTATAGTAAGAACGTATTATTTTCATTGCACAGCTTATTTATAAGGGTATGGTGTTAGTATCCAGGGATGTGATATTTCCATTGTATTTTGTACTCACTGGTCTAATCATTGAGTATAATGCTCCCCTTGATAACTACCTGTCCAAACAGTTGATACAACAGAGATGCTCACAGTGCTTTCTTACTAAGAAAGTAAAGGACCTAAATCATAAATAATATGCAGAACATTTCAAAGTACTGTCCTTCATCTTGGTGTCATACAGGCTATTGAGAGGCAATCTCCTCCTCAAGCAGAGAGTCTCAACACACACTGTCTTGTCAGACCTACTGCACATCTGCAAGTCTGATGGGGGCATTAACACCCACTAAAGAGATCTAAATATCTTTTGCCTCATAAATAGAACATGTTGGACGATAGCTATGTATCACAGAAAATAGTCTTCTTCTCCAAATAAAGAAATTACTGCCATTACACTATTCAGAAATAACTCCAATGAATACATGGGTAACTGCAAATTCACACCTAGTTCAGCATCATTGTCCACCATGCACAACAGCAATATGTATATATATATATATATATATATATATATATATATATATATATATATATATATATATATAGATGCATATTCGGCATCCTAGGTCCTTTAACAGACGATTCTTGACCATAACTAAATCCAACAAAAGAGCTGGACAATGTCTCTTTTCCCATGGTATTGACAAACTTTGGAATGCACTCTCTCAATATTGCTCAACTAGACTCTTTAAAAAATTAAAATTTGCACTAAAATAACACTATCTCAATAAACTTGTCCATTCTTGTAGTCATATTATTAAAGCACCTTAAATGTTTTGGCCACTATACTCCACAAATACTTTTACTAACTTAATATAGTTGCAATTTACACAATTCGTCTTTGTATCCAATCTCTCTTGCATTCTTTATTTCTGTGGCTGAATAAACAAAATTGATTAAACAGTGTTCTTATTTATGAGAATATACAAACAGAATTACTAAAAATTTAACACACTGAGTTTATTTTCTTGTATTGTATACCTCTATAATATGTATTTGTCTTGTATATCTACTTCAATTTATATTGTGTAAAAACTTTCTTCGACTTTCAAAGTTAAGCTGATGTTATGTAAAAATTTCTGTGATTGTATGGAGATTTTCTCCCCGGGCCTCCACTGAAAATGGGTCGTTGAGCCCAGTGGGTTTTCCCAGTCAACAAATGTCAATACATAAATAAATAAACAAATAAATGTTAATGTTCTGCTCAGATATGGATTATTTGTTTTCTAAATTTAATAGCTAAAAACATAATGGGGAAAGTATGACTGGGCTTCTAAATATCCTTATGAATCTATAGTCTGCTAGGTACCTATGAACCTATTAACATGAGAACTTATGAACATCAGTACTAGAAAGCAACCTTGCATGAATAGTTGACATTGTGCTGATTTTATCATACAATCACAGACAGTATTACATATAAGACTGAAGGGCAAGTGTCTTCAGTTTCTGGTGTTACATTAAAATATGCTTAGTACACATTGCTGATTGCCTTGTGCTTTTGTGAATTGAAATTAATTCTTAACTTTAAACATTTAGAAAAGGGCATGTACATTTTCAACATATATGTCCTAATGTTAATGTAATCATTAATATAGTTATTCTACCTGCTTAGAATGTCCAAGTAGTATGCTTGTCATTGATTTTGCTTAGAGTAATTGATTATCCTAATTATATGTTATTTGTAATTGTATAGCATGCTAACATCTGCCGAACTCTATACAGTTTGGAATTTATCTGTCAGAACTCAGTGCCCCTCTGTAACCCAGGGTTCACAAAAACCTGTGTGTGGAATTGTTCACAGAGATTGTGTACAACCATGTAAATGGCTGTATAGAGACTACGGTACTAGAAGTAAGCCCAAAACAAACTCTAGAAACAAACCACACTGGTAAAATCATAACCTTAATAGGGTATATAACAAAAAGAAAAAACGTTATGGATAAAATAAGGAACAGCAACTCCCATAATCATAGGAGCTCTCTAATTAAATTAAACAGGGAAGTAAGAGGACTACTTAAGTCCAACAAGGCCAATTACAATGTCAAGATAATCTCACAGGCAAATCAATACTACAAGCCTTCTACAGCTATGATTGAAACCTCAAAGGCAGCACACATCACTGGGCCAAATTAGTATTCAGTGGTGTCAGTTTCACTGAGCAGAACAACATAGCAAATTTTCTGGCTGACAAATTCAGCTCAAGCTTTACCCCTGTCTTCTTCCTGCCTCCCTCCCATGAAATGCCTACTAGCGTACCCCCCCCCCACTATTAACATGAAACAGGTCCTCATGGAGCTGACAAAGACATAGCATTCTGTGGGCCCCAACAATATCCTGGTATTCCTTCTAAATATCTGGAAACATGACATATCAGGATCACTTGAGTCACTTTTCAACTACAGCCTCTAAACAGGTTTTATACCTTGAGAATGGAGGAAGCCATTGTTTATTCCACTTCACAAGGATGAACCATCAACGACCCCAGAAACTACAGACCTATTATGACTAGTCTAAAATGCAAAGCCATGGAACAATTTATCATGGAATTGATCAAAACAGACAGAGGTAACCTGCAGACACTCAACCCAACCCAGTCTGGCTTTGTCAAGGGAAGATCATGCCTATTAAATTTGGTGAATCTCTTTGAGAAGGTCACCAAGGTAATGGATGAGGGGAAAATGATGCATGCCACCTACCTGGACAAGGCTATGGCATTCAATACAATATTACACTCAGGTATAGTTGTCAAACTCGCTGAACTGGGCATAAACACCTACATAACTCACTGGATTGTCAGCTAGCTCACAGTCAGGACCTAGGAATTCAGGATTAGTGATAACACCTCCACTAAGGGATCGGTCACCAGTGGGGTACCTCAGGGCTCCATGCTGGAACTGCTCCCATTTGCCATCTACTTCTCAGATGTAAAGGCTAATGTCAAAGGCTTTTGGCTAACTAAGTTCACAGATAAACTGCAAATTGGGAACCATCACAGATTCCTCCCTTGACAGAAACATCTTACAAAAGGGTCTAACACAGACAAATGGCTGGTGCAAAGTCATGGACTAAAACTCAATGCCAAGAAATACATTATAGTGTATTTTGGGAAAACTGCCACCCAAGCTAATTACTTCATCTATTATAAGACACCTCTAAGAGTTAACCCCATAATCAGGGATCTGGGAACATGTGTAGACAGTAATATGTCCTTTGACCAACATGTGGCTAAGGTAGGAAAAAAGTCATTCTATGTCACCCAGCTTGTAAGTAAGGACACTGCATTGTCCAAGGAAGTCATAGTACCACTTTATTTGGCCCTTATTATAGTGCCCCATTCAGCATATACCCAACCAGCCATATACAACAGCTGGAATAACCACAAAAGTTCCTTACAGGGAGAATCCAAGGTATGAACACATTGTCCTATAAGGGTCACCTTAAAGCCCTTTCTCTATATTCTATCTCATATAAGTTACTGAGGAAATGATCTGTGCCTGGCATTCAAGGCATCCTCTGATCCAGCTCTGATGGACTTTCTGCATGTCTGCAAAATAAACAGCAAAACCACTAGATCCAAGGATTTAAATTTTTTCTTGTAATATAAATAAGACATGTCGGCAAGACAGATATGTGTCTCAGAGGATGCTGATTCTTGGGAACAGGCTCCCCATACATGTGAAGCAGAATCCATCCCTAACACTATTTAATCGTAACCTTGACCAATGGATGGGAATTCAGAAATTCACCCTGGATCTTCTCCCATGTCTCTGATAGACAGAGGCAGATAGCAATGCCCAAACTAACATACCTCCCCCACATCATCATCATCTTCTTTCGGCTGTTCCTGTTAGGGGTCGCCACAGCAGATCACCTGTTTCCATTTCTTCCTGTCCTCTGCATCTTGCTCTGTCACACCAACCACCTGCATGTCCTCTCTCACCACATCCATAAACCTTATCTTAGGCCTTCCTCTTTTCCTGTTACCTGGTAGCTTCATCTTTAGCATCTTTTTCCCAATATACTCAGCATCCCTCCTCAGCACATGTCCAAACCAACGTAACCTTGCTTTTCTGGCTTTGTCTCCAAACCTTCCAACCTGGGCTGACCATCTAATATACTTATTCCTAATCCTGTCCACCCTCGTCACACCCAGTGCAAGTCTTAACATCTTTAATACTGCCACATCCAGCTCAAACTCCTGCCTTTTTGTCAATGTCACTGTCTCCAACCCATATAACATAACTGGTCTCACTACCCTCTTGTAGACCTTCCCTTTCAGTCTTACAGGTACTCATCTGTCACAAATCACTCCTGACACTTTTCTCCACCCACTCCATCCTGCCTGTACTCTCTTCTTCACCTCTCTTCCACACTCACCGTTACTCTGAACTATTGACCCCAAGTATTTAAACTCATCCACCTTCGCCACCTCTACTCCTTGCATCCTCACCATTCCTCTATCCTCCCTCTCATTCACACACATATATTCTGTCTTAGTCCTGCTGACCTTAATTCTTCTTCTCTCTAGAGAATATCTCCATCTCTCCAGGGTCTCCTCCACCTGTTCCCTACTCTCACTACAGATCACAATGTCATCTGCAAACATCATAGTCCACGGGGACTCTTGTCTGATCTCGTCTGTCAACCTGTCCATCACCATTGCAAATAAGAAAGGGCTCAGAGCTGATCCTTGATGTAACCCCACCTCCACCTTCAACACATCCATCACTCCCACCGCAGACCTCACCGTTGTCACACTACCCTCGTACATATCCTGTACCACTCTTACATACTTCTCTGATACTCCTGACTTCCTCATACAATATCACAACTCCTCTCTAGGCACCCTGTCATATGCTTTCTCTAAGTCTACAAAAACACAAAGCAACTCCTTCTGACATTCTCTGTACTTCTCCATCAACACTCTCAGAGCAAAGATCGCATCTGTAGTGCTCTTTCCCAGCATGAAACCATACTGTTGATCACTAATCATCATGTCCCTCCTTAACCTTGCTTCCACTACTCTTTCCCATAGCTTCATGCTGTGACTGATGAATTTAATCCCTCTGTAGTTACTACAGCTCTGCACATCACCATTATTCTTAAAAATTGGTACCAAAACACTTGTTCTCCATTCCTCAGGCATCCTCTCACTTTCCAAGATTTCATTAAACAATCTGGTTAAAAACTCCACTGCCATTTCACCTAAACACCTCCATGCTTCCACAGGAATGTCATCTGGGCCAACAGCCTTTCCATTCTTCATTCTCTTCATAGCTATCCTTACTTCCTCCTTGCTAATCCACTGTACTTCATGATTCACTATCCCAACATCATCATCCAACCTTCTCTCCCTCTCATTCTCTTCATTCATCAACCCCTCAAAGTACTCTTTCCATCTCCTCAACACACTCTCCTCGCTTGTGAGTATGTTTCCCTCATTATCCTTTATCACCTTTACCTGCTGCACATCTTTCCTACATAACCTCTAGAAATTTCCTAACAAACTTCCCCCCTCCTAATAAATGCCCATGATACACTTGCACGGCTAGGGTTAGAAAGGCCCAGGTGGTCGTTAGCCTATTATGTAACTATGAACCTGTGAACTAATATAGTAGTACAACTTGCATATATCCAGCTTTTATAAAATGTGCTTATTTTTTTTAAGTAATTGGTTGTGTGTGTGTGTGTGTGTGTGTGTGTGTGTGTGTGTGTGTGTGTGTGTGTGTGTGTGTGTGTGTGTGTGTGTGTGACCCTGTGTGAGTATGTGTTGATTCTTCACTACCAACCCAGAATATGTCTGTTTATTTTCCAAACTGCCATACCACCATTTGTGGTTTCCAATGTGAACTGCTACAAGAAAAGGTTCATGGTCAGTATATGATGCACTCATAAGGTATTGACACTGAAGTAAAATACAAATTATTTAAGAACAGGTAACAGCAGTTTAAATGCAAATGCATGCAAATGTTACTATAGTTCTCCTACTTTTGATGATCTATAAACTAAGTTTTATTTCCTCAGCCTTATCTAAAATTAGGCTGCCATCACTGAGAATGGCATTTAGAATCATATGTGCCTAACAAGCAATTACAATGGCTCTACATGTCTTTGTGTATTCAATAGCACCAGAAAGAAATATGAATTGTTACCACTATGTTGATTCAGTGAAACACAACAGTTGCAACTCTGATAGACTCCCAAGAAAATACAGTGTTTATCAAGCTGCCATCTTCATCTTAGAGTAAAACTATAAACAATTAACTCACCTTTTCTAAGGGTAATTGGCTGTGACCATGAAGTCATCGCTACAAAGGTATTATTTGTAGCTTGTAGATAATATCTTACTCTGTAGAGAACAAAGAGAAAAGTTCACAACAAGGCATTAGTATGACGCACTGAAACATTTCCTGTATTATATTATGCCTCCAATACATATGCTACAGCCTTGAATCTCTTTAAGGATTTTAACAGGTAGATTTGATAGTGGACATGCAGCTTGGATATGAAACAAAAACCTAATCAGACTTTGAGAAACTGAAGTATTGTTGCTGGCATGAGGTAAGCCCATTACATTTTTTTAACTCAATTGACAGTACTTAGACATGAAAGAATATGTGTTTAGTTAAAATGTGCATACTGTTCTGGTTTTCTGCACAATTTGCCAAGACTACAATGTTACTAGTAAAATAACAAACAGTTTTAAGAGTTGGCAGTGATGGCTAATTATAATATGGGTGACAACTAACTGATTGCACCTGGATTTTCTAAAGCATGTTTTAGGGGAGAGTCTTTGGCATAGTCAAAGCTGCTACTATGTATCTATTATATAAATAAAAAATATATGTACTGCAGTGATTGCATAATGGCCTTTAGTATGACTTCGTATCAGAAATAAAGACACATCTTGCAGTTTGACAAGAGGAAAAATATCAAAATTCACCCTGCCAGAGACCTTTAATTTCTCCTAGACCGCTTTATGTCCAAGTTGGAAACCAAGGCTTTTATGCTATCAGACAGCAGCTTGACTGGACAAGGAAATTGGAGAAGTGCAGGTAAATTCTTTGTTATATGCCATGGAGACAGATATGGAATTCACTGACAGCGCTTTTGCTTTTAGTGACAGGTACGTACATAAAAATGATGCTGCAATCTTTAAGATGTATGAACATTTTGTGTCAAAGTGCATAGTGATCCATGAACATACATGCTTTTGCATATGCATTCAGAAAGGGAGAGACTATAAAGGCATTCATGAGAAATTATTATGAGTTTGCTATGATTTTGGTAATGCATAGGATGAATAGTCACAGATAGCTAAGAATATTAGTTAGTGAATGTTTCAAAGAAGCTGCAGCAGTTATTTGATTTTGTGCTGGAAAAAAAAACAACAAAAAATGCATGTATGTGCAAATGAAAATGCAGCAATAAAAAATAAGGGTTGATAGAGGCATAGATGATAGGCAAAACAAATGAAACGTTTTAAAAACTTTTTAAAAAGCAATGTACAGGCTAGACATATTTCAAAAAGTACAGAAATAATTAAAGAAAGCTCGACAAATATCACATAAATGATGATTGGCATTCAGCTCATCAGAAATACTGAAGATATAACAGGATGGGATAATTTCAGCTGTTTACAAACCTAAGATGGCGAAAGAATGGAAAGCTGAGACTGTAGAGAAGAAAAAAGGGTCCTTTTTTTTAGGGTTGGATAATGAAGTCTTGCATGTAAAGTGTCTAGTGACTAGCACACCACTGAAATTTAAACTAGACAAGTACAGAAAAAACATTGATTTCACATGGTGCATACCAAAGCATTTTACAGTGTCTTCAGTTAAGGTTAACTGGAACTGAAATGAGTGTCTGTAGCCCATGTATCAAACTTGGGTGTAATTGGTATTCCAGAGGCTATAACTGTGATTCTCAGAATAATGGAAGTACACCAGAAATGTGGGGGAATATATATCAGGTCTAAGGGTGCAGTACCTCAAAGTATGACCTATGTACCAAAGTATAGCATTTCCAGAATACCAGGGGGTATTAAGGGCACAGCAAACCACACTGGGGATGCACATGCAAAGCACCCCTTTACAAAAATCTAAAAGTTGTAACAGCAAGCTGTTGTAATTTTCTATTATTGCTGGACTTGCAGTAATTTTTTTGTAGCATCAGGACTTGTAATTTTGGATTTTTTACTTTTGATAGGGAAGCAGCAAATTCCCATGCAAAAGAAAATTCATGGACACAAAGGAGTCTAAAAGGGCAGACGTACAACTTTTGCATCAATGCCATTTTGGAACCAGAACTGAAAAGATAAGCACTGATGTGCTTGGGGAAAACTGAATTAAAACATAACATATTTTCCTACAGTCTGCAGATTTGGAATCAGACAAGAACTTATGTTCACTGTTGATCTGCTTAAACACCTAACTGGACTGTTTTTTTTCTCTGGAAACAGGACTTTGTTTATTTTTGTTGTAGGCTGTAACCAGGATCAGACATTCTGAACACTTATCTTTATTCCTAATCTTGGACAATATATGGAAATACACAGTAACCTCTGACTGGAGCACTGTTTTGGTCCCAGTGACTAAAATAATAATCAAGGACTAAAAAAAAAATGAAATCCTTTCATGAGATGAAATCCAAGAATTATAGCTGTAATTTTTAAGTGTAATTTCCATTTATTGCTGTGTTTTCATTATACTTTTCTAGGACATCTATCTGTAAAAATGGAATCATAGTCTAATCTAAGTACAGAACATTCAATAAAGAAAGCAGACAGTATTATAAGCAGTGAATAGGAGAATAAATGCATGGTGTGGAAAAAGAGTGCCTTGGCATAAAAGACTAAATTCCAAGAAAGCCATATGTTTTTGTTTCATCAGTTAGGGAGTCCATGTTTTGGGATTTACCTTTATTTTTCCTGGAAAAAAATAAAAAAATCAGTGTCCCTAAAAATAATCATGCAGTGACAGTCTATGAAAAACAACTCAATGAAAAAGGTAAGATTTATTCTAACAACTATGGGAAAAAGGGTTGTGGATGGATAGATTAGACACTGTGATGTCCAAGTTGCCTGAGACCACTAGATGCATCCAAGAGGTTTTTGCACTCGCTGCTGGACTCTTGCTGCATGAAACTGATGACATTCATCCCTCTAGTGAGAAGGATATGTTTCTACCATCTCCTATTTGGGATTAACTCAGCTCTAGAAATATTCTAGCAAGAGGTGATCACTTGTGAAAAACCACAAAGGCATTGCCACTGTAATGGATAATATGCTAGTCTCTGAGCCAGACAATGAAACACAACCATATATGGTTTGCTGTTGTATTTCCATCAACCAAGCAGTCAAGGCTCAAACTCAGCAAAGGAAAGTGACATATTCATTGGGACACTGCAATGGAAAATGGGATTAAGCCTTAAGAAAACAAATTAAAGGCCATTACAGAATTTCTTAGGCCAAGGAATATAAGTGAACTTAATCAAATATTTGAAATAGTGAACTGGTTGTGCATGTTTTTTGCAGTAGTTGTCACCAGTGCTTCAACCAATCACTGAGATGCTATTGCAGTAGTTGTCACCAGTGCTTCAACCAATCACTGAGATGCTAAAACAGAATTTATAATAGGCTGACATGGTAAGATCCATTGCTGTATGGTAGAGATAAGGTCAAATAAACTTAGCTGGTGCTTTCCACCTCCCACACAAGCTTTGCATCATGTCTAATGGTGAAGTGAAATTCCATGTCCCTAGAGACAGTTTCCATTGGCAATGACCTGTTTTATCCTGTCTCCCCTCCTACCTACTTCTTGACTGGCATTGTACCTTACTCCCATCATTTATCTTGTGGTGGGTGGGGAGTCCAGATGGTCATTCAACACAGCTTTTTTGGGCTGAGCCTATCTGGGCTACATGGGTCACCAAGCATTTTATACTGAGTGCCACTCCCAGGATTTGCACCAGAGATGTAGTACCATGTCTCTCTTCTGAGTGAAGTTTTCAGATTCTTTTTTTGAACTACCAAGTTAAAAAAAAACAGGCCTTATAGGCAGTTCATGGGATATCCATGTCTGAATCATGGGTATGAACAAACCAGGAAGGTAGTCATCGAAGTAAAGGCCCAGGTGTGGTAGAAGTTTGATGAAGCTTCACAGAATGATTTTTGGATGGTGGTGTGGTTAAGATACTGCACTGTTTTTTTTTTCAGAAAAAGTGAGGAAATTCTGACCTTCACCAAGGATATTGTTGACAGGTGGAAATAACACTTTGAGGAACAACTTAATATGGTAAATATGTTCTCCTCTGCGGAGGCAGTGTTATAAATAGATGGGGAACTGGTTTCATTTCAGCTAATGAAGTAACTGTAGCAGTTAAATGTTTCTGCTTTGGTAAGGCTATAGGGATAGGTGAGACTTCATGGAAATATCGCAGTACTGAACGTTGTTGCAGTTTATTGAAAAGGTGTTTTAGCCATGAAATTCCAACAACATTCATAGGTTTGGTAAGGGGCGTTTGAGAGTAAAATAGTTTTTTTTGGCTTTCTCTACTGTTATGAAGCCTGTTCATATCACTGGTATCGTATCTGCAATTGAAGTCCACTGTTAAAAATATAGGTTGAGATTCATAAACAGCACCTTACATTTCACAAAACAGCTCTGTAAGTGACAATGCTTGGGAAGAAGGTGATTCACAGACATAAATAGTATGGCCACGCTAAGGCAAAAATAGCGTGGTATTTAGGTTATGCAAGTGATATAGAAATAAGGTATCCAATATACATGAGGCAAAGCAATTATGCAAATGACACCTAAAAACATGGCAGAGTAGTTCAGAAATGTATAAGCCCTATACCACGGCATTCATATGCCCTGAACACCAGGAGTTGCTGCTATGTAGGACCCTACAAAATTTGTGATAGCAGCAGCTATAAAAGAGCAGCAAGTGCCAGTGACCACTCTTGGAGCCAGTAGCTGTGATTTGGCATGCTATGGTCCTCCAATCCAATGCAGATGGTACTGCTAGAGCCTAACCTATCGCCCCTTGACTGACCATCAAATCATGGATCATTTCCATGTTGATAGGAAGATTATATGAGGAATCAGCAGGGATGCATGGCTTGCTTATTTTATTGAACACAAAGGCATGTGCAGCTTTAACCATCCTTGCTACAGGGACATTTCAGTGGCCTACAGGAGACATGCTAGGAATATCACACTGTCAGTCTCACATGCCCTACAGCATTTCCTTGACATTATACTTCAGCACATAGAGGATCATATATGGTTCCAACGAGTCCAGGGGAGAGGCCTACTACTATATATGTATTTTACATAACTGCATATTTCTTTCAATTCCCGGGAGCCATTGATTACATACACAGTACCATCAAGGCCCCACTTGATCCACAGGGTCTCACATGTATCAAAAGGAAGGGCTTCCACTCTCTAATATGCCAGGTGGTGTGCAATGCCCAGGGTATCTATAATGTTGCTGTGCACCATTCTGGTAGTTCCATGATTCGTAGATATGGTAGACATCCAATCTATACCAATACTTTGTATGGAGGGACTACCAAAGGGTCATCTAGCTGGTAGGCACACATACATTTGTACAGGAGAAAGTGCAGATATTTAATATGAAAACAGGTACAAGGCCATGTTTAAGGGTGTCACTGTTGTATGTTGCAGGAGATATCTGATATGTACTGCAACCATGGCTGATGACTTTCATTTGTTATCCCCCCCCCCCCCCGACCATGGTAGAGATAGCATATAATACTTTACATGGAAAGATATGCAAAATGGTGAAACATGTTTTTTTTTTCCTGGTAAAGGGATGACTCTATTGCCTTGATGTGTCCAGTGGGGCACTGAAATAGTCACCTGAGATCTGCAGCTACCTACCTGTGTACACAATCTTGCATAACATGGATGTGTGCACACAGCTACAGTAGCAGGGAAACCATCCAGTGGGGCACACCATACCTGGTGGAGCAGCAGCCAAACAGCATAGCAGTCAGTCTGAGGATGAATAGGCAGTAGAGATACCCCATATGAAGCAGAGATGGGTGCAATACATTGCAACACTGGCAAAGAGGAAGAATCTGGTCCACAACTATGACACATGATAAAGACATCACAGAATGTAATTATGCATGCATTATTACACCCAAGCTATGCAATACATTGTGCATCAGATATTACCTTATCTACACTGGTTAGTTGGTGGGCAGGGCACAGTCATCATCATTTGCACAGGAGGAGTGGACACAGTGACATCTTACAACAGTGCTATCATATGTGCTCAGCTCATGGGAAGTGGATGCAGTAGCCATAGCATGGGAGGTGGATACAATGGCCATATAGTGTGATATTAGGCAGTGGTGAGTCAGGGATCATAGCCTCTAATAGCAAGATGGAGCTGCCATGTTATTAACATTGGTCTACAGTCTCTGGACTCAATGTTGCCCATGGTAGGGACAACATAAATTTATAGGAGCATGTGCTTTCACCCTAATGGGGTATCATATGTTGGGAGACAACAGATGCATAACTTTTATGACCAGGATGATGGTCATGAGTAGGCAAGGCACTGTCTATCCACAGGAGATAGCAAAAGTGTAAAACTATGGAAGTGAAAATGGGCAGTGGGGTGAGGAGTCCTAGCCTTGAAGAATGAGGAGCATCAAAAGCCACAAACAGACAATGACAATGCTCAGGAATACTGACCTCTGTAGCCACAGTTTACAGTGATGCTGTCTCAGGAATGGTCTTTGTCATTGCAAATGCTCAGCCTGTGACCACCCTCCTGGCACCTGGACCCTTCCAAGGAAGGATAGCTAGTCCTGCAGAGGCAGATTGGGGGATGGTTACCAGGTACCTCATAGATGCATCTATAGATGTAATGTTCCCATCTGTATCCAGTCCCAGACCTTATCTCAAACCATCTAATGTCATTATGTGATTTCTTGTATAACTGATCAATAGGAGAATTGCTATTTTGATTTATATTTACATATATATATTTTTTTCTTAACTCAGATTTTTACTGTTTGTTGAAAGAAAGAGATAGATTGTAAGCAGGAGCACCCTAGTGTTCAAGCGGCCTAGATAGATATAACTTGAGCTGTGACTGATAGCAAGCACAAGCTATCTCACTCAATCCAAAGAACATCTACCATCTTGATGTGATCTGAGCAACTTTCAGTGTAAGCCACAATGCTTTATGAAGTACCTTTCTTTGTTAGTTCAGTATACTTAATGTAATATTGGTTTGTATACCATCTGTGTGAGTTTCTCGTCCAACTTAATTTAAATTACTTGTTGTTTTAAATTTTGCCAATACTGAGATTATTGGTTTAGATATTTCTGTGTTTTAAAAATTCTTTACTTTGTCATTAAGAATTCATTATTTAAATGCGTATGCCATTAATGATTTGGTGAAGCACAAGTGCCTTGTTTAATGTAATATATGCTTTATATTTATCTGTATGAAATGGTATATATACAGACACACACACACACACACACACACACACACACACACACACACACACACACACACACACACACACACATACACAAAAACACTGAATGACCTCATCATTGACTACATTCATCTCTACCTGAAATAATAAAACTAAAGTAATCACAAATGTAAGACAACAGGTTACATTTGCTATCATGAAAAAACAAACAAAATACATTTCTGATCCCACATTCCCAGAAATTAAATATACTGGCTCCAGGGTCGCACGACCGTGAAGAAAGGGAACAAATTCTAAATTATATAATGGGCAATCTCTTGCAGTTTGCCTATTGCATAATTCATATAACTCTACCACAGACAAATATTTCCAAAATTTAAACACAAGATAAATACGTGCAGTGACAAATCATATAACACTCATAAATATATATGTCAGTACATCAAAATGTCTGTACCTCAAAAAGCAACTGACTCAACATAACTTGTTGATCACCAGCCCAATGAAAACAAAACAAAAAAAAGAAAACTATTGTTTTCTGCATTGGGCAAGCCCCCTGCACCCCCCACATCTCCTGGTAATAATACATATATAAATATAAAGTCCGAGGTTGGGAAAGGACAAATCCCCCAATCCCTACTGTACAGTGATCTGAAGCAATAAAAAAAACGGAATGTTCGATCAGCCCATTTTCAATCAACTTATCAGCTTTTTTTACTATTTGACGATTTGCTTACCATTATCAATAGTAAACATAGACTTGCTTAGGATGATTGTACTCGTGCAATTGATGCAGCTTTGAAAATTGATGTTAATGTATTAAAAACTGGGCTGATGAGCCCATATGATTATAATGTACAACTAATAAACAAAGGAATTATGTCTATACCTGGGGATGTCATTGTTCCCCTTTACTCAGCCTCATTAGGTAAGTCATTGAATACAATGTCCTTTTGGCATGTATCTATCCAGATACATGCAACAACTGGAATACCCACAGAGATAACTTATTAAAAGAGTACGAGGCCTAAACAACATGTCCTATACGGACTGACTGAAAGGCCCGTCATTATACTCAGTATTCTGCAGACTGCTAAGAAGTGGCCTGTGTCTGGCATACAATATGTCCTCTGACCCAATAATGATGGATTTACTGCACATCAGCAAGTGAAATGGCATCAGAAATACTTGTTCTAGGTTTTTAAACCTGCTTTGCAACATCAACAGAATGGTTTGAAGGGACAATTGTATCTCACAGAGGATACTGCTGGTCTGGAAGAGACTCCACATCCACATAAAACAGAGTTCATCCCTCCCATATTCAGGCATAACTTGGATCTATGGATGGGAAACAGAAAATTTACTCTAGTATTGCCCCCTGTACTACTAATGGGCAGAGGCAGCTCCTAAATGCTTTATCCCATGCATGGGTCCCCTCAAATTATTTGTGATATGATCCCAGTTATTCTCATTAGGGGCAATATATAATTATTCACCATCGGATGGGTAAGGCCAATCTATAACCAAATGGGTTAGATTAATTTGAGCACAAAAAAGGGAAACTGGCTTGGCTTAAAATGGTCCACAGGGACAGCTAACCTAGTATCTACCTATGAAACTATGATTTAGAACACATTAATGTGTCCCACCTCAAATCCAGGTGTTTTAACAAAAAATGCCCACACCTGAGGCTCTCCAGAGCACATTCATATGAAAATGCACATTAAATCACAAGCAATTAAATCCAGCATTTTCTCTAGCTATAATTATAGATGTCTATTGAAAAATTGGCCTTAATATTTGAAACTGCAATCTACCCTTCATCTCTAAATCTTTCAAACTTTTCTCCTTTCAAAATACAGTACCATAATTGCTTAGCTGCTATTGCATAATAGTAATAGTAAATGTAACAAAGTGGATTTTCATATTGAGGGCTCTGTTTTGGGTAGGTTTAAATTATTATTTGTGAGTCACACAATATTTGCATTGATGTATTTCTGATATGTTTTGAGATGCAACGTAATCAGCATTTTATGGTACACGTTTACTATTATGCTTTTGATGAGTAAAATACCCATTTATTATTATATAATGTTCTTTAAAAATGCTTAGGGTACATGTGCCTTCCAGTGAAACCAGTTTAGCATTGCTGATTATTATCACTGATGGTGACTACCATTACTTATTATTACTGTAGCTGACGTTGCTTTTTTCTTTGTGCTGGTATGTTTTGGAGTTAACATTAACTATGTGAAAGCCATTACTTCGTAGACATCTTGCAGTTAAATTTCAGTTTTAAAGAATCTTTGCTTCTGTTTGCTGCATATTTCTGATTATCTTGTTTTTTTCATGTCAAGATGAATAACTTAATGCATTTTCAAAATTGTTCACTGTCTATGTAATAAGAACCTCACATCCTGCCAGCCTGCATGACTGAATAAATATTGCAAAGAAAATGGGCAGATGCAGGAAATCAGACGTTTGTAAGGAAGGTTTTAGAAACTACATGCAAAAAGTATTTGGGTGCTTTTGTAATTAAAAAGCCTAAATTAGCCTAAACAGGATCCTGCCTATACATTTAATATTGCAGAAACACATAATTAGCTCATGCAAAGATTATATTCCAGAAGAACATCTGTCTAATGAGTGACTGATGAGAAGGCTGGTTTATTAAACTAGATGGAGTTACGATATCAAAATTAATTAAGCACTGACTAGTGTTGAATATTCATATCAAGAACCCAGGGAAAAATAACAATAAATTAAAAAATAAGTGCTCTGCATCAAAGCATGCTTTTAGAAGATAAGCTATGGCCTCTGACTTTGATGGTAATACAAGTATTATTTATTTATTTATTTGTTCATTAATTCCAGTTTGGTGACCGGCGAGGTCCACTGGGCTGAAGAGCCCGTTTTCAGTGGAGGCCCGGGGAGAAAAGCTCCACAATACAAAGTTACATCACATAATGAGTTACAAAGAAAAATATTTGCATTACAATCAATAGGTAGTATTACAAAAACAACAGGTAGAATTGCAGTCAAACAAGTCATACAAAACTGAATTATTCTGTAGCAGTGGATAATGCTGGTTGTATTATTTCTGTATATCTGACATGTTTATAAGTGCTAGACATATTTGGTGCCTTTTATTTTATTATTTACTTATTTGCATTTGTTTACTGTGACAGTCCCACTGGACATATAACCCTTTTTCAGCAGAGGCCTGGAAAGAAAAGTTCTAGTAACAATATCTTAAAATAATCAGATTTATAAATAACATAGAATAAAATATTAAAAAATATTTTAAGTAGAATGAAGTTGGGTACACACGAAATATATACAGCTTTATAATACAAGACTAGCACATGTAACATAACTAAGGATTGCTTTAAAAACATGACAGTTGTGAGATTATGTTAAGTAAGTACACTGGTCCAGTGAAAATGACAAAGTTATTTACTGTAAGCATAGTACCAAGAAAGACTGGCATACCTAAAATATGAAATCAGTGACCTATAAATGACTTCAGTCAGTTATAATAGGTATTGTGCCAAGCAACATTTGTATACTTACTTATGAGGTCAGTGACAAGGAAAAGTAGTATATCAGAAAGTAAGCTTACCATGGGGTATACAGGAGCATGGCCAGTTCACGAGGTATTGTTTTAGAAGAGATTTAATTGTCTGAAGGTTCTATATCTGTTTACCAGAGACAGAAAGAGAGAAAGAAGAACATAATTCCAGGCTTTAAACATATAGTTACGCAGACTGTTTCTCCAGCAGTTTGCATGACTGAATAAATACTGAAAAGAAAATGTCAGATGCAGAAACTCAGATGCCTGTATGGAAAGTTTTAGAAACCACAAGTAAAAGTATTGGGGTGCGTTTATAATTAATAAGCCTAAATTAGCCTAAACAGGATCCCACTAATTAATACTGCAGAAACTCCTAATCAGTTTATGCAAAGATGATATTCCAGAACATCTCTCTAATGAGTGAGTAAGGACATGACTGGTTCATTGAGCAAGTTGGAGTTACGATAATGAAATAAATTAAGCACTGAGCTTTATTTACAGCAAGTAATAGTTTATCCTTAGAATGCTTGTGTCTATTTAGGAAAATATTGCTATATAAAGTTCTTTAAAGATCATGTCTGAAGGGGTGAAATGTCCTTTGTTTTTTGCATAAAAGAGTCTTCATATGCATCTTAATTTTTTAAGCAAAAAACAAAGGTAGCTTCACAGCAGTTTATAAATAAAATTATTTTAAAAAATTGCTTCAGAAAGTGGAAGACTACACATACACAGTCGTTTTTATGGCCTTAATATTCATGGGCAGGCAGGAGGTGGTTATGTCACTTTGGGTTCTAGCTCTAATTAAGTTGGATTAATGTAAGTACTTGTAAAGTAATGTAATTGTCAAACTGTTAAATTAACAGTTTGGCAGAAAACTAACCATTAGAGTAATCCATTTAAGTGATCCCAATACTGATGGTTTTACAACCTTAATTGTATACTTCCATTATCATGACTCTCAGGATCATAGGATAATAGGAGGTTAGTAGGCTATTGGCCTTGAGGCCCTTATAACCCTAGCCAAGAGTTTGGCCCATGTTTAGACAAATCAGCACCCAATGCCCCTGTTCAGCAAGGACACGGATGGAATCCCAGGTGTATATTTTCTGTTTCCCACCCAGTTATCTAAGTTGTGCTTAGAAAGGGGTAAAGAGGTACTCTGCTTGATGTGGAAAGGTAGTCTATTCCATAGATGGGGGAATCTCTGAGACACAAATCTGTCCTGCCAACAAGTCTTGTTGATGTCACAGACCAGGGTGAGGCCAAGTGTATGGGTTACTCGAGTGGAGCTTGACTTGCAGATATGCAGCAGTCCCATCAAGGTGGGGTCCATGATCGCCTTGTATGCCAGACAGAGGTCACCTATGAGGATTCTGTATGAAATGGGGTACAGGGATAGGGCTTTTAGCCTATATGTGTATGGCAGATGTTTGAGGCCCTGGATTCTCCTGGTGAGGAACCTCTGTGGTCTCTCCAGCTGCTGCATGTGCTTTACAAGGTACATGCCGAAGGGGCATTGTAATCAATAATGGGCCTCATAAGGGAAGAATACAGGGCTTTTATGACCTCCTTGTCCCTGGATGAGATACCCTTACTTATGAGGTGGGCCATGTAGAAGGCTTTCTGCACAACAGAAGCAACCTGATGGTCAAAAGTCAGGCTGCTATCAACCTGGGTGCCCAAATCCCTCATGACTGATTGCATGCTTAGGACATTGTTATTAATGTGGTAATTTGTGGGGACGTCACTTTCCTCAAAGGGGATGATGATGCATTTTTCAATATTCAGCTTGAGACCATGTTTCTGGTACCAGTCATTTGTCTGAGTGAGACCCTCTTGGAGGATGTCCACATCACTAGGGGAACTGATGACAGCACCCAGCTTGCAGTCATCTGCAAACATGGTCAGTCATAGCCCACTGGTTTTGGCCTGCATCTCAGAAAAGTATATCCCAAATAACAGAGGCCCCAAGACAGAACCCTGGGGTACGCCACTTGCTACAGGTCTACTGCTTGAGGTGACTTGACTATATGGTTCTATCAGTGAGCCAGTTTGCTACCCATCTGGTAACATATGGATTGATGCTTAGTTGAGAGAGTTTATCTATTATGCCTGAGTGGATAATAGTGTCAATGGCTTTGGCCAAATCCAGGTAGGTGGTATGTACCATCTTCCCCTCATCCATGGCTTTGGTGACTATCTCAAAGAAGTCAGCCAAATTTAACTGACATGACCTCCACTTGATGAAGCCAAACTGTGTGGGATCAAGTGTTTGGAGGTTGCCAATGTTCTTGTTAATGAGGTCCATGATAATCCATTCCATGGCCTTGCAGATCAGGTTAGTTAGGCTGATGGGTCTATAATTTCCAGGATCAGTGGATGCTCTACCTTTGTGTAAAGCAATGACAGTGGCTGTCCTCCATGCAGCTGGGATTAAGCCAGTATTCAGGGTTTGGTTGAATAGGGTGCCTAATGGTGCTGCAAGTTCCTGCCTGAGTTCACATAGGATGCAGCCTGGGATGTTATCGGGTCCTATGGATGCTGTTATTTCTTGCTTTTGAGACAGCAGTGATGATCATTCCCTAGATAAAAGTGGAAAGGGGCAGGTGCTTGGAATGTCCTGATTTACTGATTGGGGGGGGGGGGGTGCAGAGGGGTAAAGTTTTTGTTGAATCTGTCAGCCAGCAAGTTTGCTATATCTACAGCATTTGTATATGTGGTGTCCTTGACCACCAGTTCTGAACAGATCTGGGTGCTTCCTTTGAGGCTGTGGACATATGTGAAAAAGTCCTTATTATTGTCTCTAGTAGAGGTGGCCAATTTGGACTCGAAGTTTGCTTTGGAGGATTTCACTAGTGCTCTTATTTACTTGTTCAGGCTAAGGAGACATTGCTTCCAATTGGGCACCTGCTCCTTCTTGGTCTTGTAGAGCAATTGTTTTCCTTTTGTTATAGAGTTTACTTATTGCAGATATCCACCAGACATGTTTACTCTTCCTTATGGAGGATGATTTAGTCCCGTCTGGTATTCTTGATTCCATGCATCTATATAAATGCTTGTATAGTGCTTTGGTGTAATTTTAGATATTGGTGACAGTTCCTACAGATGGGGAGGGGGCTGTGAAGCTGTTCATACCACCCCTCAGGAGGCTGTAATTCATTTTGAAGAAGTTTTTATGTCTGATCCTAACTGGGGGGGGGGGGGGGATGGTGACTCCGAAAGTGATCTCTTCGTGGTCAGATCTTACTATGGAGGATGATACTATAGGGATGCCGCAGTGGTTACTCATGTTGGTTAATACCAAGTCCAAGATATTATCACCTCTTGTGGGAGTATCAACTAGCTGTTCCAAGGAATTGACAAAATTAAGGAATCTCTGGGCATTTGTGTTCTGGCATGAGTAGTTCATCCAATCTATGTTTGTTTAGTTAAAGTCACCCAGGATCAGGGTAAAGAGTTGAATCTTGATAGAATCAAACAGGTCCAAATAGGCAGATTGGGCATCTTGAGTCAGATTTGGGGGCCGGTAGCTAGCTATGATTTAAATAGGGGGTCTTGTCAATGATTAACTGCACCTGGAGTGTGTCCTGTGCATCATACAGCCTGGAGGTGTGTATGTCTTTAATGTATATTGAAACTCCACCTCCTTTGGCTTTACTGCCCACAGTTTGAGGTTTGAATGTATGATAGGATGAGTAACCAGGTGAGACTGGGGTGATCTCCACAGCTTTGAACCAGGTTTCTTTGACTCCATATGTGTCAGCATTTTCCAGGGTTTGGAATGCTTGTAATGAGTGCAGTTGCGTGCTTAGACTGCTAGCATTTAGCAGCATGACCTTTAATTTGTGTTTTGTTGAAATTTTTATGTTGGTTTTAGCCTCATCACTTTTCCTAAAAAAGTACTATAGGGGAGGCAAGAGCCTTTGCCAGAAGCCTGAAGCCCAGGTGAGACAGATGCAGGCCATTTCTGGCAAAGCATCGTGGTCTGCCGATAATATCTTCCCAGGATGTCAGGTACTGGATCCCCCTGGAATGACACCAGAAACTAAGCCAATTGTTAAAGTCAATCATTTTCTGTTTGTATTGAGGTATCATTCTGGGTGATGGCAGAATGCTGCTTAAGGCTAGAGAGATACCTGCCTGGGACACAATCAGTGAGCTCAATCATGTCTCTCTTCATATAGTCCAGAGAGGTACAGCTCAAGTCATTCACGCCATCATGGACTATGACAGAATCATAACAGTACCTGTTGTTGAGAGACTTAAGTGCATATGTGATATGGCAGATTCTGGCACCTGACAGACAATTAACCATGACTTTTTGCTTATCCAGCTTGGTGAGAGGCACATCTGTGTTTCTCACAATGGAGTCTCCTATGACTAATATGTTGGGTTTATGGTGAAGCTTTAGTGGCTTTGAGGCATAGGTGTGTGCGCAGTATGCATGGTATGTGGTGTGAAGGGCTGTGCAGATCGTGTGTGTGTCTTTGCCTCAGAGGTCTACTTTGTTTGGGTATTTATGTGGAGGACTTCCGCATATGTAGATGTGTGTGTTGTGTAGTTGCGGATGGTGTTTGAAGTGGAGTGATTGTGCTGACAACCTTTTCTTTGCCAGATATGCTGGCTTGAGGCAGAGAGAGTTTGGCCTCTTGGTACCTAATGTAATTGCATCTCTCACAAATTGTGTTCCTAGGTGGTAGTAGTAGATGGTTGTCCATGTACACGAGGCAGTTGCTACACTGTATCAGGATGCCCATATCAACCAGACTAGCAGGAGAAACTGTAGGAAATTGTCCATCCATATTTGTCAGAATCTGAGGGAGAAAGGTCAGGAAGAGCTAAGGGGTGGGCCTAAAGCTCACATGCTTAAACCAACACAAAGAACTTAGAATAACACTTAAGAATAACACTTAACAAATTAAACAGACTGTAAACAAGCAGTAATAAATGCAACAGTAAAGATGCAGTTGAACACTTTACAAAACAGGCAGCAAGTAGCAGGAAAATGCAAAGCAAGAGGAAATAACAGAGTAGTAGGAATAAACACAAATTAGAAAATATAAGCAGGTGAATAAAGTGTCTTTTTTTTTATAAAGTAAAAAGGAGAGAGTAGGAACAGAAGATAATTCAAGGTTAAGGGACTAAGGGGTTTGGCCTTCCCAAATGATATCCGTATTAGGTAGAATGAGCTAAAGAGATGGGACTGGAGGAGTGTCCCAGATCAAATTTAGAGTAGGGGCGGGCAACTGCAAAAGCCATCAACTTGGAGAAAAACAGCTTCAGCAAGATCAGAAAACTAAATTTTGCCAGCAAATATTTAAATAATTATTCAAGCAAAAATAAAGACAGTGCAGAACTCTAAACAGTTAAGGTGAAACAGTTAAAGTACCAAAAATATACTTATCAGCTCTATATTTCCAGACTGTTTGAGAAGCACTCTCAGTCAGAACACAATGAGATTCTAGATATGCAAGAATTTACAAAATGGTAATATTTTTATACCAGCAAGACAGAAGCCAAGCCTTGAGACAATCAGATAACACTAAAGCTGTTAGACCAGTTTTACCAACTTTAAGAACACAACCGCAACAGGGTGGGGGTGGGAGAAAAAAGTTTCAGCAAGATCAGAAAACTAAATTCTGCCAGCAAATATATAAATAATTCAGTCAAGCAAAAATAAAGACAGTGCAGAACTCTGAACAGTTAAAGTGCCATAAATATACTTATCAGCTCTATATTTCCAGACTGTTTGAGAAGCACTCTCAGTCAGAACACAAGGAGATCCTAGCAATGATATACCCTTATTATATTTTTACTATTATTATCAAGTCAATTTCTGACAAATGTGATGCAAACATATTAAATAACTATATACATAAAATGAAAGTTAAAAGCATATTAAAACTAACAACAGTCACCTTTCAATTTTTCATAGTTTCTTGATTTTTTTCCTGCAGTCTCTTTCTGTTTCCCATGGAGATCAAGCTTCTCTTTGCTACAGTCCTGGATCCAATAAAAACTGAAATATGTAGCTGCTCTTTCCCTCCATTTTTATTTTATATTGATATCCTGACCCAAAAAGATCTGATCATTCTTAGAATGTAGACAAGGTAGCCATTTATCTAGAAATCTCTTTTGGTTCCCCAGTTCATCCTTTTCTTCCATTTCCCTTATGGACGCCACGATTTGTATTACTTCTTCAAGTTTTGGGCTTCCTCTTTGTTTCTTTCTCCTAGTTGTCTCCTTTATTCCCTGTTAACCCTGTTATCACTAACATCTTTCATTTCTTTGCGCTATTTTCTCTTCATCCCATACACGTAAGGAGCATCTTTGTTCATTCCATTCCAAAGTCCCCTCTCCAGTCATTCTTTTTACCAGAGGATCCAATTCCTTCTTAAACTGTGTTAGTTCTGTATTGCCCAGAACATATTTTGCCAGTCTCCCAAATCCCCTGAATCACATCTTCAGTAGCATCCACTCAGTTCTGGAAATATTCTTGATATTTTACTGGGGATATAAAATATTTATGCAAACACTTCCATCTAAAACTTCTAAATTTACTTGAGTTAAGTGTCTTTCCTGGGGACAAAGATATTGTTCCAATTGTTTATTCATTATTTGTCTATTTAACTTTTTAATTATTCTTT
Organism: Protopterus annectens; assembly: GCF_019279795.1. Taxonomy (NCBI): domain Eukaryota; kingdom Metazoa; phylum Chordata; order Ceratodontiformes; family Protopteridae; genus Protopterus; species Protopterus annectens. The sequence continues at coordinate 1,061,808,251 of NC_056739.1, forward strand.
ACCTTCTCTGCCTCCACTTTACCTTCCCCTGCAGTACTTTTGAAAGTGTATTATTGTTTTCTTCCATCGCTTCTCCCAAGCTATCCTGGGTGGTGCATCCTCCCATCCCCAAAAGCTACTCATCTAGTTTTTTTTTTGTTTTTTTTTTTTTACTGCTGGGAGGCATACACAAGAATTGCCTAAAATATATGGTATATGGTTAGACATGCCAGTTTAAAACTTATATTTTCTGATACACTTCTAAATAAAGGTGCTTTCATTTCTATAAATTACTTTTTATCTCCTGCAATATTTCTTGATATGACTTGCTTATTTGAGCTATCATAAGTCTCCATTAGCTATATCCTTGTATATCTAATTTTATCCACATTATATAAATAGGATTATATCGCTTGCGCTTCTTCCTTCCCACTTCATATTTATCAGTATTGCCTTTTTCGTATCTATATTTATCTTGAATCTTGACTGTCTGCTTAAATGAGGCATCAATTTGTCTTATGCCTTCAAGCCCTGATAGAATTTTTTTTATTAGTGCTATAACTCTAGTGGCATCCATATCACTTTTAATGTCTCGAATAAGAAAAAAAACACTCCACTCTTTCAACAGCTTTTTGCACATCCAAGTTCATTATCATAACTGTTTCTGCCTTGTGTAAGTCTCCTGAATTATCACAATTTTCTTTATTATAGTATCAGAACTTTTCCTTCCTCCAACAAACTTGCACTGGTCCAAGTATATTACATTTGGAATAATTCTTGCTAGTCTGTTTGTTATTTTTGTAATGTGCACATTGTAATCATGAGTCAGTATTGTCTTATGTGAATTTTTATTTAACAGACCCTTTCCTTCTTTTAAGATTAGTGCTATCACCTCCTTTTTCCATGTCTCTAGGATTTCTTCAGTAGTCAGTATTACGTTCATCAGTGTAGCCCTTATCTTCATCAATCTTTCCAGTTCTAACCTCCAGACCTCTATGCGTATTCCATTAGAACCAGATGATTTTTCTGCTACTTGTCTCTTCATGGCTTGTATTACTTCTGCTTCTGTTATCCATCTTGTTAACTTTACCTTTTGTTCATCTGTCAGCTTAGGGAGGGTAACCCCATAGGCAGTCCTTCACTTCCTGTTTTATAATTTCCCACAATATTCCCTGAAGACCATAGGAACCTTTTTTCTGTATCTAAAATGTCCCTAGCCTTAGTCTCCCTACTAGTGCTATAGTTTCCCTGGGGCTATTAGTATAGTACATCTCCTTTATTGCTACTTGTTGCATCCTAACCCTATAATCCTCCATATCTTGGAGGCGCCATTTTCCCTTCTCTTAACATCTTATTTCCCTCTGGGTTTGTGCATTCCCTTTCCCTTTTCTTTCAGCTTGCTTAACAATGTCCCCATTTTTTGACTGTCCATTTTCTTCTTTTTCATGATTTCTATGACTGACAATTTATCTTTGCTTCCTCCAACTCAGCTATTGATGGATCTTCCATTTCTTCCAGACTGCTAGTACCTTGCTCTTGCATCCATTGCTTTTACTTTCAGTTCCTTGCATAAAAAGCTGAGAATCTCTAATGACATTCACGGAGTACTTTCAGGACCAATCTTAGTTGTATACTCATGCATGTATAATCTGAAATTGTAATAGGTGAAATCCTTGCCTTTGAACAATCCTCTATATTCCTTGGTAACATGACTTATTTATCCAAGAGCACCTCAATTGTATTGTTGCATAGTATGTGCATTCTTTTCCCCATCCCCTTTACTCTAGCTTCTTCATATCTATCAGGCCCCAATAACTTAAGAGCTTTGTATATAATATTCCCGTCTCTGTCAATTGTATCCTTTTTTAAAACCTGTCACCTTTTCAACATGAAAAATTATATTTTGTATCCTATTAAGATACCATCACAAAAGTGCAAAATCTCTAATAGCGTTTTAAATGTTTGGGTTATACTTGTTGGGAGTAGGTGCATGATAGCTACTATTAAACCATTTCCCATGTAATCTCCCACTACTGCTACATATTATTCTCTATCCTGTATTTTCCCACTTACCCTATAGAGGTATCTTTTATCTCTTAATACCACTATCCCACCCTCATCTTTTTCCTTCAAAATATGAAATTTCTACTACTGCTTACTTTTCCTCTCCAGTTTTGTATACTTCATCTCTCTTTGCCCTCTTCCTTTTAATTACAGTTAATATGCGTTCCCTTTTTAGAAGGTTTGCTAATTGTTCGCATTTCAGCTAAGTAATTTTAAATCAGTCATGACATCGTATGCACTTTTTAATTTTTTTTTTGCTGTTGCTTCCTTCTTTTTCTTCTGGTGCCTCTGGCTGTCTTTCTTGTTTTTCTATACTGTCTATGTTTGTCTATACTGAATACCTTAGCTCACTTCCTTGTTATTTCCCACTGCTTTCTTTGTAATTTGTCATTCCATACTGACCCCTCTATTGTTTGGTTACCTTTCTGTATTAGGATAACTTTCCCTACTCTGACCTGTTTAAACTTTAAAGAACAAACTTACATAAAACTTCTTGAACTATGTACAAACTAGATTCTTTTTCCAAGGTGTTAGCCTTTGCTGCATGCTTAGTTAGTATGGAGTCAATGTCTCATTCCCATTAAAAGAAGGATTTTCAATCTATTTGCTTTGAGACATTGCAGGGCCTCATTGCAACAGTCCAATTTCTATTCGCACTGTCTTTCCGATCTTTCAAAGTTCTTTGACTACTCTGTTTAATTAATTTCCTCTCATCTCCTTGCCTTCTAAAAACATTCTCCCCTTAGATGTTTCTTATATAAAGCATAACATATTTATTTGGGTATTATTATCTCCTTTTGTACTACTTGGAAGTGTTTTTAATTTCAGTACTGTGAATATTATTGTTCACATTGACTCTGTATTATGTAGTCACAATGTCTACTCTTCCCATGCATCTAGCCTACTGACATTACTATCCTGTTTGTTTTTTTCCTAGAGGGGGACTCTGCCCCAATTAAGTCTTTTTGATTTAATATTTCTTATCCCTCGCTGTCACTTCTTCTATCGTATTTCATCTGTCCCCATTCTTTTTTTTAAACACCTTTTTTTGAATTATCACTTGTGACAAAGGCAAACTTACATTTATATAAAAGTAATCAAACCCTATTAACAAGTTAACATGTACAAACTCTATAAGATATATAAGAATATATGTACTGTATAATCTAAGCAACAGTATATAAATTATTCCATTCCTACCTTCTCTTAAACCTTGTTCTTCCTCCAAAGCATTTTTCTGCATGTATAGTTCCCACAATTTTCATTTTTTCTATTTAATTTACTTCAACCCTTTTCTAAAGACCCCACTTTCTTGTTCTTTTATATCTGTTATAATATACACTACTTCAAGTATAGTTGGTTTAGATTTTGATTTCCATTTTCTAGTAAATACTTTTTTGGCAGCTACCAGAATTAAACTTAGCCAATTCAGATCCTATATTCCAGCACAAAAGAATAATTTCCTTAGTTATACTCATTTGGTCACACAATATTTCTGACAGAGTACTCTGCAGGTAATTTTTAAAGTCTGCTAACACACTTGTTAGAAAAATATGTATTAACATATGTGTATAGTGCTTATTATAAGCAAAGTAAAGATTAACACATTTTTATTCTATATGCAAGCATTAGTTCTGTTTGAAACTGCAAATATGCTTTTCTGAAATTGTGCTTTCTGACACTGCAAGATGCACTCTGACCTAGTTTGCTAGCACAGCAAAATACATGTTTATGCTTTTGGAAATGTACTGAGAAGCAGGTGATTATCTGCTAGGTCAGGAAATTAAAATAAAGAATGATGATTTCTGTAGATCCATTCATTATGAACAATAAGCTCTGTTCGTGTTGATGAAAAAGTGCACAGTTGCAAGAAAGTTAGATACTAGAAACAATAGACTGCTTCAGAGCTCTGTACTTACATTGTGCTTGAATTAGCCATAGTACCTAGACTTGTAACATTACATAGAAAGAAAGTAATATCTGACCGGTGGTCATCAAGGCCATCCTGTTTACTGAAAAATCTTTTTTAAACTTTGTAGAGTCAGCTGAAATTATGTGAAAACCATTGTAAAGTAACAACTTTGTGAACTGGTGATCTGCTACATCAGTCGTAGTGGGCAATGTCTTGAAAGAAAGGTATATTAATTGCGAAACTTCCTGATTTTAGTTAGACAAACTCTGTATCTGCATTTTTTTGTCTCCTTGCACAAGAATAAAGAAACCTGAACTCAACCTTATGCTGATTGGTCTTTGAAGTATTTTCCTTCAACACACTACACTCCAAAAACATATGTTGCCAGTTATCTCTTTTTTCCCATCACATCTCCAGCATTTGCCATCCACCTGAGGAAAAACATTTTGGAGTCTAATTAGGGTATAAAAGAATCTATGTAAACACTTCTAGCGAAAAATCTTAAATCTTATAGAGTTTGTTGCATATTTGGGAGCCATACATATGTCCTCCCAATGTTTCTTTGTGAATTGCATACCTAATCTCTTTTCTCAATTATTTCTGACCTCTTCTAATTGAGTCCTATAGTTATCATACAATATTTTATACGCCCTACTAATTATCCTCTTTTTAACAGCAGCTTCTAGATTTGGTTAAAAACTCAACCAGCACAGATCTTTCATTTAGGATTCCTGTGGCCCTTTCTCTTTCTCTATATTCTGATATCAATCCCTGACAGAGAAGGTAATGATGAGCCTACATTCCAAATGTCTTTTTGGTCTCTTTTAATTCTGCTGTGTGGAGTCTGTATGTCCTCCCTGCGGTTGAGTGGCATTTGAAAGACATGCGTAGAATGGGCGTGCCTTCGTTAAAGGTTGGGCGTCAAGCTGGCACATCAGCACCCATAAAAAATCTACTGCCAATCATTAGCGGATCGGAGTTCCACTGTGGCAACCCCTAACCGGAAAAGGACGAAAGAAGAACAACATTACTTTCAGTTATTATTTGTTCCCAATACATTGGTTCCTTTGCCAGCTTGCTCTAGTAAATTTCAACCCTTCTTGTCTGTTCTCGGTACCCTTAATTGCAGTCATCCCTGTTGACAGAATCTCCTTTCTTCATTCCCGTGTTGGCTTAGTTCCTAGTATACTTTCTGCTACTTTATGAATATAATATTCTGTATGCCTGTTGTTATTCTTCTTAGGGATCTGTGTCCAAAATCCCATTCTTTCTTTATTTCTTTAATTACTCCCTGCTTCATCATCTTCCTTTTCCACTTTGAGTTGTAGGTTTCAGCTTGTGCTGTGTATAAGAGCCTTAACTGTGTAGCTCTGAAATATTGCTTCAAATCAGGTAATCCTAAACCTCCTTGTTCTTTTGGGAGGATCTACGCCAACCTGACTCTTGCCCTCTTCCCTGCCCAAATAAAATACTTCACTCTTTATTACTTAGCTATCCACAACTTCTCCTCTGGTTGATAAAAATATGCCTGACCTAACTGGTGTCTGCTATTTTTTTTATCTTTATTCTCCCTCCCCAGATTCAAAAACTACTTGCATACTCTGATAAATCATTAAATTTTAGCCACAAAGAAACCAGTGCTTTCTTTCTTTTACTGCTCTATTATCAACTTGCCTCCATGAAACAGAAAGAGAAAAAAGATAAATGAAATCCTCTGTTGCAGTCTGAAAGACGTGCTGAAACATTTATTGCTAAAGGAAAACGTTTCATTATATTCAGTGTTTTCATATTTATTTGTTTCTACTTAAAATTTTTGATTAGATTAAGCCTAGGGTCTTAATCCAGACATTCACTTCTGCAGAAATAATCAAAAACATATAATCTCTACATATATTATGATCTGTATACTTTACACACACCTCAACAAATCAAGATTACAGCCTATTAACCTAAACATGGATTTTGTCTAGCTTTTCTTCTTTTTTTTTGCACTGTAATGGCTATACTTCTTAATACCAAAAAATAAGAAAAAAAAAGAGAAGGCATCTGTTTACTTTAAAAATTTTATCACATACAAGAACAACTAAAAAATACTTTATTATAAAATATGCAATTTACATTGTGAAAAGTTTCTTTGAACTACTGTTAAGAAAAAAATGCTTTATTTAGAGTTAACTTTTTTCCTTCCTCCTCCACTCCCCTAAGGAGTCCTTCTAAATATTAGTAACACAAAGTGAGGCAAATGCATTTCAGTTCCAGAAAAAGTTTAACAAAGTCAACAAAAGCCTACTTTTTTTACTTATTCATATACAGCAGTATTTCACAGATGTGATTGATGCTTTGCAGTCTCACATTTATTCACTAATTTCCATGTTTCTGCTCTTCTTCTTGTTCATCTCCATCTCCCAGCTCTAAATTCTGGTTCAATTCTATGATGTTTCCAATTTTTCTGGCCAACTCCTGTGCTTTTCTCTGTCTCTCAAGCATTTTTCTGGCAAAGTCTCTCCATGTGGTTTACTGTAAGAAGAATGAGAAGCAGAGTCCCCTTCTGCTTGAAGGCTCATTGTTTTAGATAAACTTTTACATTTCTTCCTTAGCCTTACCTGCATGAAAGACAAACAACTGCCAGATATACCTGCTTGAATCTCACATGTGCCCTTTAGGCATTGCCTGATTACTGAAGTAAAATTGTTTCTCTTATGCCTGGTGTACAGTGAATAATCATTTTCCACAAATAATCGACTATCTCCGACTTTTAATACTTTGCCTTTTTGCCACAGTTTTGTCAGGATCAACTCTTTCTGCTGGTAGATTTGCATCTTGCTAATAAAGGTCTTTGCTGCTTTCTCATGGCCAAATTTGGAGCATACACATGGTGTGTCATTTCAATTAATAGTTCCTGCTGTGGAATACCAGTCCAGTTGCTTATTTGTGCCTTCATTTGATTAATACAGTCTGTTCCTCCTACTGTCTCTGGTATAGTAGAAAATCTCAGACTCCAATTCTACCATTTTTTGAAACATCTCTTCTTGAACAGTCTGATACTCAGCCTTTTCTTTACTTCAGTTTCAGTTTTTTGCAGTTTTCTCAGCACTTCAGAATATCTGTTTAACGCTTCTTCCATTTTTCAAGCCTTTTGTTATGAGTTGTTATACTCCTTTAGTGTTTTATTTTAATCTGCTTGGAGCACATTTGACTTTCCTGTAGATTACCGGAAGCCTTGTCTTGCACCAAAGCTGAGCCTGAACTGCAAGATTTTCCCAGTCAGTGTTTTCTCTTCACCTTTTCTAGATGATTTTCTTTCAGGCTCTCTTAGTTTCTTGTTTTCAGGCATCTAGGCAGTATACTTACTAGTCAGTAACTGAATTTTACTCAGACTGACAGTATCTCTGGCTGCAGTTTCTCAGTTTCTGTTTTTACACTGGAAGACCTGAAGTGATGCTGTTGACCAGTGTACAGCTGTCTTGGAATTCCCATCTATCCCTATTCTTGTGCCGTTTTTATATTCAGTGCCTTTTCCTTCCTTGTTACTACATTATGTTCCTCCCTTTTTTTCCAGGGAGCAGTTTTCATATTTATCATCCTTGTCTGATCCTACAAACCATTATGCTGTGGCCTTTTCCTGTACTACCAGTACTGGATTTATTATACCTAAATGATAACTAGTTCAGGCTCAGGGACATTCAGCCCAATATTTTACCAGTGGAGGTCTCCTTCCAGTAATAATTCCTTTCAAGCACAATAATACTGATTTTTTTTTCTCTGCCAGTTTCTTAACCCCTCATCCCTAATCTTCATTCCCCTTGAAGATAAATCCTTTTACAAAGTATGTTTTGTTCCTCTAGCTAGAGTTAACCTCCTATGAGCTATTCTAACTATATTGTCTGGGTTTAATCATGATATAACAATAATATCATTCATATTTGCTCCTTGCATCTGAAATCTAAACTATCCACCTCTACCACCCTGGCTATTTTCCTGGGGGTGGCAACTTTTTTCTCTGTTAATAGTTCAATGTCACCTTCTCTTTATAGAGGTTCTGTCTTTATCTTTCTATGCCCTTTATACATATTTCTATTTTTTGTAATTTTTGCCTGTGTCTGTTACTCTTAAGTTCTATGTATTCTTATTTTTAACTAAATTCTGCCACAGACACCCCCTTTCCAATGGACCATAATGACTGTCACATTGTTCTCATTAAATACTCCTTATTGCCCCCTCCTCTTCTACTTCTATTTTTTTACAATTTAACACACTTCTTTGGCAACCTTTATACATTCAAATCTCACTTTCCTTTTGAAATTCCTGTTTTAGCTGTTTTCAGTATCTTGTTGCATCCAGCCATTTCTTCTGGTGGTATGATCCCCTTTTTGCCCCCTGTGTTTCTCTTCTTATGTAGCTTTCCTTTCTAAGTCTGTACAATATTCCCTATAACAAAGTAGCCTATAAATTAGTAATGCTACATATACACTACATTAAACTTTAAGTCTATAACTTATTCATGTGAAATTAGTCTTTAACCCCCCCTCCTCTTATCTGCATGATCTGCATGCTTCATCTTGTGTTACTATTCCTCATATCCCTATCATGTTTTTTTTTTACAATAGCTCTGCTCTGGACATTAGTGTGACTATTTTTTTTTTTTTTTTTTGAAAAATGAAAAAAATATCCTATTACACCTAGTCTCTGGTATTTGTTGCTCATCATTTTTAAGACCACTGTGTTGGACTGCTGAATTTGACATGGTGTCATTTATCTTGGTGCCTCTTCGAGAGTGTGAAAATGTCTTTGGTCCTCATGAGAATAAAATTCTCCTTCTTTCAGGGTGTAGCACCATCAAACTTTTACTTTACATTGAGACTGCACTGGAATACAAGCTGCATTTTTAGGTGAGCAGGGCATAATTCCTTTCCACAAATATTTCTGAATTAAAATAGGACCTTCTCTTTATGCAGGTATATGGAAAATCATACAGAATAGGTCCCACAGAAAGGGGCAGTCAGGAACCCTCGTCCTCTGGGACCTATTCTGTATGGTGAACCCTTTCAATTGTTATCTCCTCTTCATTCCGTTGAGGCCAAGCCACTAGCTTTCTCTCCATAAATCTCAGGGAATCTCTGCCTTGAAATCCTATTGGAATTAGGGAATTTCTGCCTTGAAATCCTTTTGCAATTTCATTAAATCACATTTTTTCTCTCCTGGATCTGTCTTCATGATCTACAGCTGTTGCATCCACTAAGTCAGGTTTTCCCTCTGTTGCTGCTACTCAGTCTTTCATTATTTCATTTTCACAAATCAATGACTGTATTATATCTAAGTGTTCATTCAACACTTCTGTTACTTCCTTCATTTGTGTGTCCCCATGTAATTCTCCATTTTAGCAGTCATTTTCTGTATTTCTTTGAAATTAGTGAGGAGAGATGCCTCTTTTTTTTTCATGATCATATTCTTTGCCTTTGTCCTCTCTGTCTACCATCTTTTTCCACTTTCTTCACTTTATTATTATTATTATGATTATTTACTATTATTATATTTGCTTTCTACCTGCATATAGACCTTCTGTCATTGTGTACATCCAAATTAACAATATTACTAGTGATAGACTTTTCTCCTTATTACTTCTTATGCCTAGCTAATGGAGCTCAGTTTCCCTGCATTTTAGTTTATCTGTGCTATATTGGAAGTTCCATGGTAGAGTGTTTATCAAACACATGAAACATTAAGCAAGATCAGGTCATGATATCAGAGCTCATGTGCAAACCCTGTTTTTTTTTTTTTCAAAAAATGTTTTGCAAGCATTCTCCCCATGTATGTTTAGCTGAAAATTAATGAAGCCAGTAACTGATGTGTAAGATTCATATTTTGGACTAGATCCTTGCTGTAAGTTTGAGATTTGGAGATGTAGAGTCAACACTACATGCCTTTTAAAGCTGTGATACTGAAAGTTTCAAGCCATTTTAATAGTTAAAACAAAAGATGTCCCAGGGGATGAAGTTCCTCACAATATTTCAAATGAATATTTCAGCAAACATGGAGGTAAAAAACACGGCAAAGGTACACGTAATTTATTAAAAAGACAAATAAAAAACAGTAAATTAAAAAAGTAAGTGCTTTCACATCCTAAATCGGGCACTTCATCAGACTTCAATGAGATCACACAACAACCTTCTATTAAATATAGTAGTAATCAAAAACATGATTGGTCAATCTTTAAAACTTAAACCAATAAGCTAGCACAACTAATTTAAAAGATATTCAACTGCTAACAGTGAATGACAAAATTTAAACAATAAAACACAATATTAAAAATAAAACATTTAATCATTACTCTGAGATCACTCATCGCTTAAAACATGTGGGTAACACATTCATTCATAAAAACTACCTCTAAGAAAGCATCTATTACTACTGCTTAAAATTCAAACCAGTAGATGGTAGTATAATGCTATCAAAAATCAACTATTTATTTGTAAGATGTTTCATGTTACTGTAGACTTGACTAGGAATAACCTAATATATTAATGTATAATAGGTCTATCTATTAAAAACGGCTTGACTGATATTTTATCATTGAGGCAAAATAATTTATCGGTTTGTAGCCTAATAATCCATTTGGTCTCTGATCTTTTTGTCAAATTCTTGATATTTTATAAATTTTACATTTGTTGAGTGGGAGTGTCCAACTGAGCTCAAGCCCTTTTTCAGTGGAGGCCCGGGGAGAAAAGCTCCAAGATGTACATATAAAATATTACAATAGCAATAGAGACATTCAACATTAGAATAACATAAGAGATATTTAGGGGGCTACAATCCTCAATACAGAAATTGTCAAATTATACAGTTCTAGTGTGAAACAGAATGAGTAACAATTAAAGCATGGGCAGTAAGTAGTAGTGGTTTGATACGTATATGCTAATCTGGAGTTCTAAGGGCAGAGTATAGCTTACGTTTAGGAGTTTATTAGATAGTATAGGAAGTAAGTTGTTCATGCAGCTATTGGTTAATCAGTACTAAATAGGCTGATTGTGGTCAGGGAAGGTGTGAACAGTGGCAAGTCCAGTGTTTTTTAAAGTAGTCTTTGGTGGCTAGCTTAAATTGTTTGGGGTGTGTAAGGTTCCTTATTTCTAGTGAGAATTTGTTCCATGCAATAGAAGATAAGGGAGTTTGTTCAATGCAATAGAGGGATGGTAGCTATATAAGTTGCAGCCCATCTTAGATTTTGGTTTGTGAACCTTTAATAGGTCTTTTATTGCACTTCAGAGATGTCTGGTAGGAGAGTAACGGGAGATGAGAGACGATAGAGCCAGGCAGAAAGATGGTTAATATAGAATGGAGTGTATAATTTGGAGCTGAGATTGGAGTAGCAGGTGAGGTAGTTTGAGCCAATTCAGGTATGTTAGGGAGAGACAGTACTGAGTTTTATATGTTTGTTAAGCTGCAAATCTGGCTATCTTGTGATAGGTCGAGTCTAATTTGGTAAGTAGGGAGGAGTTCAGATTTGTGAGGATTTGGAAACAGTAAGACAAGATAGGAGATAGGCATGAGTAAGAGTATGCCTGGCTTCAGTGGTGAGGAATTTGTTATTTCTGTACAGGAGTCCTAGCTTCTGATGGGCTTTTATGATGCAGTTGTTAATGTGTAGATCAAATTTTAGTTGATCATCAATGGTGATGCCACGTAGTTTTGTGCTAGAATCAACTTACATAGGGGTATTGTTTAAGGACGTTATGGAAAAGGAAGATTTGATGTGGTCAACAGATTTAGGAAGAAAGAGTAGCAATTTTGTTTTTTTGGGGGGTTGAGGATAATCTGTTTTTTTAAGCCAAGTCTCAACTGAGTTAAGGGATGTCTGGGTAGGTGATAGGAGTTTGGAGAGGGAGTCAACAATAGTGATGACTGTAGAGTCATTTGCATATCGGACAATGATAGACTGAAGACAAGAGGAGTAAATGAGTTGGTGAAGATATTAAAAAGTAGAAGTCCAAGAATGGATCCTTGGGGACACCAGTTTTTACTTGAAGGTGGGGGAGATAGTGCAGAGTCCCATCTGACTGAATACTGCCTATCAGTTAGATAGCTGGAGAACCATGCTACTGTATCAGGAGAGAAATTAAGGTCTGTGAGTTTAAGTAGCAAAAAGTGTGAGAGAGTGTCAAAAGCCTTTGAGATGTCAAGGAATAGGCACAATATGTGTTTGTGATCATCTTGGCTAGAGTAATAGTGTTGTGAAAGGATAAAAGAGCTGTGGTGGTACTGGTGCTTGGAACAGAAACCATGCTGAGTGGGGGTGAGCAGTTTTTCTTGTCTGAGCTAATGCATTGCTTGTTTCTGTATACATTTCTCGAAGATTTTTGAGAGGGGGTAGAGGATAGTGACAGGTCTGAATTTAGATATTTCTGTGGAGTTACCTCCTTTGTGAATAGGAAGAATGTAGAACTGTTTCCAGATAGATGGAACTTTAGATTCAGAGATGGTGCAATTTATTAGGATAGATACAGGCACGGCAAGGGAGTGTGCTGCAGTCTGGAGAAAGTAAGAAGGGACATAGTCTGCTAATACAGAGCATGGTTTGAGTTTGGAGAGTAGAGTTTTGATATGGTTAGTAGGAACAGGTTTGAGAGAGAAGGTGTTTACTGAGTTATCAGTTGAGGGGGGGGAGGGTTCAGGGATTTTGGAGGTGTTGTTTGAGGGGTTGGTGTTAAATAGTTTGGAAACAGATTCAATGAAATAAGTGTTAAAGGTACTGGTAGTCTCTTCAGGGAACCTGTCAGGACATGGGCTTGGTGAAGCTGGATTCCCAGGATGTAGTATCTGGTTTATAGCATGCCAGAATTTTTTTGGATCAGATTTTAATGTTGTTGGGGGACTGTAGTAGAAAATGTTTTTGTCATTGTTGATGAGTTTTTTTGTTTGATTACAAAGTTCTTTGTATTTTTGCAAGTCAGCTGGACGTTTGGATTGTACCCATTTTTTCCAAGCCCTATCTTTGGTTTTCATAAGGGTACATGTGGTTTTAGATAACCAGGGAGAAATGTTTGCTTTTATCCAAACTTTTTTAGTGGGGCTAGAGCATTTAAAATGCTAAGGAAAGTTGAGTTGAAGGCTTTTTCTGCTTCGTCTAGTGGGAACTGTATAGGGAAGTCCTAGTTAACTCTAGAGAGGAGAGTTTTAAATGTATCTGGGTTAAAGTTGGAAAGTTTATGGCAGGTGATAAGTCAGTGTGGTTTCAAGAGATGGGTGTTATATCTGTCCACTTTTATAGGTGAGTGATCACTCAGGGAGTCAAGTCGTGTTTCTGGATTATGGTACTTGCAGGGATTTGAAACTAGTATCCAGTCTATCAGGGAGCTTGGAGAGCATGACTTATTAGTGTGGGTAGGTTGAGAGATTAGTTGCGTGAATCTGTAGAGATTTATATGATGCTGAGAGTTACAACTACTGAGGTTCTGCTAAATTAATGTTTATGTCACCGAGGAGGATTGTTTCATTAGGGATGTTTTGGGAGAGATATGAGAGTACATTTTCCAGTAGGGGAATGTTGTCTCCTGGTGGAATATATATGGCTACAACTGTAATGGTATTATAGATATTGAGTTTAAGGTTTGCTGCCAGTATTTCAGCAGGTGAAAAGGAGGGAAATGTTTGCTTAGGATGGGAGAGACTGAGGTTATTAGAGTAAACTATTCCAACACCACCACCTTTTTTCTTTAAGTGGTCTTGGCGAAGTATGTCAATGAAACACTGGGAAACATAAAGGTCCTACCAAATACCCTAATATTGGATGATTTCAATTACCCAAAAAATATGACACTGTCATTGTGCATATTGGTGTGAATGACCTGAGATGTACCTCCCTGGACTACATGAAAAAAGACATGGAAGAGCTCTCCGATCTTGTAGCCCAGGCAGGTATGACCCCTAACCCTGAGTAGCATCCTGCCATCACCCAGAATTATACCACAGTACAAGGACAAAATGATTGACTTCTACAATTGGCTAAGCTTCTGGAATCATTCTAAGGGGATCCAGTTTTTGTCTGCCTGGGACGACCTGATCGACAGACCACAATGCTTTTCCAGAGATGGCCTGCACCTGTTGCCCTTGGGATTCCGGATACTGGCAAAGGCTCTTGCCACCCCTATAGTGCCTTTTTTAGGCAAGGTTCAAATGACAAATTCACCACCGTAAGAGGTACAAGCAAGCAAAATCTGAGGGTAATGCTACTCAATGTTAGAAGTCTAAACCTAAAAATGCACTCACTCGAGGCACCCCTTAAAATGGAAAACATCAACATCTGTACAGTGACAGAGACCTGGTTCAAAGCTCCAGACAGCACCCCTGTGTTACCAGGCTATAATTCATACCACACCTTTCTGCCACCTAACCCGGAATGAAGCACTAAAGGTGGAGATGTGTCCATATTCATTAAGGATATCCACACCTCCAGGCTAGTTGCACAGCATAATGCATCCAAGATTATCCAAGTGCAACTAACTCTGGGCAAGACTGCAATCTAAATTGTAGCTTGCTATAGACCCCCGACCATGCCCCAGGATTCCCACTCGTCATTTATTGATACACTGGAAAGTATTAGGGTACAACCCAACACCCTAATAATGGGTGATTTCAACTACCCCACCATTAACTAGGAAAACTACTCATGTACCAACTCTTTTGCTCAACGTTTTCTGGAATTCATAAATTCCATCGTCTTGGATCAACTTATTCACACACCCACCAGGGCCAGCAATATCCTAGACCTGGTCATTACCAACATGGGCAACCGGTGTTCCACACCAGAGGTCAAGACCTCATTGGTCAGATCCGACCACAAGCTAATCACCATAGACATCCACATCCTGCCCCCACCCCCAATTAGGGAAACCACTGTAAAAAAATTCTCCAAAGCCAACTTCACACTTCTTAAGACAGAAGTGGCAAACTTCATGACACCCATGCAGACGGACAATAGAGGTACGACTGCTGAATACTACACAAATGCACTTTATAAGCACTTACATGAGTGCATGGATCATGCTATCCCTAATGGAACCAAGATGCTATCCTCCAAAAAAAAAGAAGCCAATCTGGTGGTCCTCTGCCATAAATAAACTTTACAACAGAAGAAAGAAACTGTTGCAAGAAAGAGTACAATCCCATGACTGGAGGAACTCCCTGGTCAACCTCAGTAAGAAGCTGAGATCCTTCATAAAATCCTCCAAAGCTAGTTACAAAAACAAAATTGCCACTGACTCTAAAGACAACCACAAAGCATTCTATAGCTATGTCAAGAATCTCAATGGCAACACTCAGATCTGCTCTGAGTTACAGCACAATGGCAGTAAATAAACAGAACCAACTGATATTGCCAACATCCTGGAAGATAGGTTCAGTGCTAACTTTACCCCCCTCTCACCCCCTAGTGGGCCCATCTCTATACCAGAAGAATGCAAAGTTCCTGTAATCACAGCTGCACAGGTAAAAAACACACTCTCCAAAGCCAATAACACAGCATCCATGGGACCTGACAATATCCCAGGCTGCGTTCTACACAACTACAGAATGAAGTGGCACCCTACCTAAGTACCATGTTCAATCATAGCCTCACCTCAGGCTTTGTGCCCACTGAATGGTGCACCATGACGGTTTTCCCACTCCACAAAGGGAGAGCCACGACGGACCCCGAGAACTACCACCCCATTAGCCTGACGAACCTGGTCTGCAAGGCCATGGAACGTATCATCATGGAACTCATAAACAAAAACATTGGTAATCGCCGAACTCTGGACCCTACCCAATTTGGGTTTGCAAAAGGCAGATCATGTCTCCTAAACCTGACTGACTTCTTTGAAGCAGTCACCAAAGCCACAGATGAGGGTAAGGTGGTTCACACAGCTTATCTAGATCTCGCCAAGGCTTTTGACACCATCCCCCACTCTGGAATTATAGATAAGCTCACTAAACTAGGTATAAATCCCTATGTCACAAGATGGGTTGCCAACTGGCTCATGGACAGAATCCACACTGTGAAAGTAGCAGACTCCAAATCCAACTTCAGACCAGTAACAAGTGGAGTACCACAGGGTTCAGCCCTGGGTCCGCTCCTGTTTGGTATCTACTTCTCTGAAGTACTGGCTAACACAGAAGGTCTTTGGCTAACAAAATTTGCAGATGACTGCAGACTAGGAGCCATAATCAAAACTCCTAATGATGTGGACATACTACAAAAGGGCCTCACTGAGACAGATGCCTGGTGTCAAAGCCATGGCCTGAAGCTCAATGACAAAAAGTGTATTGTCATCCCCTTTGGTAAAAACTATGTACCCATGAACTACCACATAAGTGGTAGTCTACTTAATGCTGAAAGTGTGATAAGAGACCTTGGGGCACAGGTGGACAGTAATCTCTCCTTTGATAATCACATCAGCACAGTGGTCAGGAAATCCTTCTACATGGCTCACCTCATCACAAAAGGTTTCTCATCCAGAAAAAAAGAGGTCATTGTTCCCCTCTACTCATCACTCATTAGACCCATTATAGAGTACAATGCCCCTTTTGGTATGTACCTCACAAGACATCTACAACAACTGGAAACCTCACAAAGAGGATTACTGACCTCAAACAGATGTCCTATGCAGACCGTCTTAAAAATCTCCAGCTTTACTCTGTCGCATATTGCCTACTCAGAGGCAATCTCTGCCTAACATACAAAGCTATGTCAAACCCAGAGCTGTTGGACATGCTCCACTTAAAGAAATCCCAATCCCTCCGAGCTACATGCTCTAGGGAACTAAACCTTGTCACCACAATAAACAGAACATGCTGGAGGGATAGACTCCTGTCCCAAAGACTTCTCATACTCTGGAACAGACTACCTATCTATGTCAAACAGAGCTCCTCCATTAGCACTCTTCAAGAAAAATCTTGATGACTGGATGGGAAATAGGAAATTCACTCCGGGGATCACTTCTGTGGCTCTGCTCGACAGGGGCACAGGAAAATAATTTTCTTGGGTGGCAAAAGCCAGGGTACCTTTTTGGCTAGGCTTATATAGGCCCTAGGGCTAATAGCCTAGTACCTACCTATGAACCTATGTTGTATCCAGGAGGGAGAATGTCTTTATCTTGATTGTGGGGGTTTTAGCCAAGTTTCTGTTACAGAGATAATGTCTGGGGTATGATGAGATACACATTCATGAAACTGGCTTACTTTGTTAAGGATACTTCGAGTATTGATAGAATAGAAAGAGATTTGTTTGTTTGATACGGATGATTGGTTAGAATTGGGGGTGGTATTTTGTGGGGTGGAAGAGTTAGCAGTAGGACCAGGATTAGGATGTATGTCGCCTGATAAGAGTAGGGTCATTGGGAAATAGTATGGTTTCCTTTTTTCTGGGTAGCTGCTAAAGAATATTGCCTTAGTTTTAGATGAAAGATGGTAGGAGGGAGGCATTTTTATTTTGGGGAAGGATGTGTTAGTTGGAAGGATGGATACAGAGATGACTATAGGTTGCTGAGGATAAGACAAAGTGTGCGAGTGAGGGTAGGTGTGGACTTTATAGATTTGAGTTAGGAGTGTGGGAAGTGCTGTAATAGTGAATAGGGGGAGTAGTGGAGTTAGGAGTAGAACAGAGATGATTGAGACTGGCATCTTTTAAGAGGGGAAGAGGTATTATAGTTGAGAGGTGATGGACAGTTCAGTTTAGAGTGGCTGGGTTGAGAGTTTGGGAAGAGGTAATAGACAGTAAGTGAGATAATCTTTGGTAAGTTAATAGTAGGCTGTGGGAGTTAGCTTGTGTATAGGAAAGGAATGAGTTTGATGGAAGTAGTAGTTAGGCATAAAGGAAATTATATGGGGGGGTGGGTGGGAATGAGGGTGGGAACAGAGCGAAGTGAGCTCGGGTGCAGTGAGGGTGACTGGAGCGGGGCTACACCAGAAATGAAGGATCCAGCAGAAACAGTCAGTAAGTATAAAGCCAACTGAGGGAAATTCTGTTAAGCTATTTACAGAAGTATATGCAGAAATAGTTTTCTACTTTTTTGCTTTGGGCCCTTTAGGATTAATGGGAAGGGGTTAAGGCAGTAGAGGATATTGCAGATACAGTAATTTAACTTAAAAAGGACACAGGACACTTTTAGAACTGTGGATGGGGATGGTGGATATGGTTCAAGTCAGGGGGTGGGGATGGCAGGGCATTCATGTCAGTGTGCTCACTGAGCTTCCCTAAGTAGACAAGGCTTTTAATTCCAGCTTTCTGGTCAGCTTTTACCAAAAATATTGTTATTAATGACAGTTACATACCTTAATTTTAATAGAGCACTAGGCAGTTGCCATTTGTAGCTGGGACAGGAAAACTGTTGTTTTATTTGGAGCTTATTTCAGAGTAGTTATATGGTAATATCTAGGAGGAAAGGTGCATAAAAAAAGATATAAATGGTTACATGGAGCTGCAGTAAGCAGTTATACCACCAGACAATATTACAGGGTAAAACTGAGAAAAATAGTAAGTTAACAAATAGCGCAAATGGCACTTTACATGCGCAGACAGTATACATAATTTAGTAGGTTGGAGTTACTGGGCTCATTATGAGGTTTGCACAGAACTTAAGAAAAAATTTAAACTACTAATAAAATGAATGGTAGAAGGTATGGAGGAGTGTAAAATCTCAGAAATCCTGTTGGTAACAGCTTGTTTAAACATAGCGTTTCCTAATCATTGACTTCTGTGTAAAATTTCTAATACTAAGAATAAAAACTTATGTCCTAAACCTTTGCTGTGAACATGTTTGGCTAGAGCATTGCTTTTATCCTCCCTATTTATGGCATACAAATACCCCCTAAATCTTTCACGCAATGTATGATTAGTTTTGCCCACATAAAAAACTGGGCATCTTGTGCAGAAAGCAAGATAAAGTACATCTCTGGTCCTACAATCAGCATAAAGAAAAAAGCTCATAGACTCTTTCAGTGGTAGGATGAACAAAGCTATTTGAATGGGCCATACAGGAACAAAAGTTGCAACGCCTGCATTCAAAAGTCCCTTTCCTCTGCGATTCCTTCCTTGATGTTCTCTCTCATAGCATAAAAGTCACTTCAAGGGCTTACTATTCTTATATGTAAAAGAACGTGTTTCTCCTACTATTTGTTTAAGTTTCTCATCAGCCGTTAATATCCTCCAATTCTTAGATACCACTTCCCTAACAGCTGTATCATTTGAAGTGTAAGGAAAAACAACTCTACATTTATTATGGATGGATGTTTCGCCCCTATCGCTATTCAATGTATCTAAATGTTTATTTTAAAAAAATGGTCTACGTTTTCCCTTTCTATCAATATAACTGCCATCTAATAACAAAACGGCATTCATCCCTTTTATACGCTCTCATTAAAAAAAATATTTTTCCAATGTCTTAAGCACTGCCTCACAATTCTCTGCTGTGTTAGAATGTCTAGAAATCCTGAGACCTTGTCCTTTGACTATGTTCCTGTAAACATGTGGCAGATGCATTCTTTGCCTATGTAACAAATTGTTTTTTCTACATGTTTTCCTGTGTATCTGAGTAAGAATATTACCGCCATCATTAACAATCAATACATTCAAAAAATCTATACTTTCTCTGGACCAATTTCCTGTAAAGCATAAGAAATCGGTGGTGGAATTGATATGTATCAAA